>NW_015388151.1:23882-57625 GCF_001527695.2 Protobothrops mucrosquamatus
CAACTCCCTCTTCTTTGTGGCAGCCCTTAGTTTTTGGAAGTCCTTCTTTTCATTAAACTAGACATACCATTCATATGTTTTAGCCTCCAGCCCCTTAACTATCTTTGTTGTTCTTCTCTTTAAAAACAGGGTAGAGGAGCATGAACAGGGGCTAGTTGATCCCTAGAGCCCCTTAACAGATCATCCATCAGAACAACCAAACCAATTTCTTGCTTGAAATTGATCTAGAACATCAGTCACTTCCAGAATGAGGGATCTAAGTTTGATTTCTATTCAATCTAGTAGACATATGATGCCTAGGATTCTTCCAGGCATACTGCCCACATCTTCAATAGCTGATCCAATGGCATTGGACAAGCTGATGACCTCCCTTCCTCCCTCTCACCATTGCTAAAAGCACCATCAATCTGACAATATATACAAGTCATTTTTATTTGCAAACAAACGAGAACATGGCATAGTTGGGAATTCCAATAGGTTTCCAAAGCCTTGACTGAGAAAATTTGCGCATCTATAAACTTACTGATCAACACGTTCTGGAATTCTATCAGTCTGAGAAGATGCTAAAGATTTAATTTAATTTAATTTAATTTAACTGGCTTCACTAGTTTAGGCAGTCATTACTAGTCACCATGACTATATATTATCATCCTAGTTCTATGGCTACCTGCTTCTGAATGGCAGTGTGCTAGGAATACCAATAAGTGTGCTTTTGTGCTTCTATCCTGGTATGAATTCTCATAGACTTCTGGTTGGCAACTGCATGAACAAAGTGTTGAACTAACTAGCAACTCTCACTAAGCAAATCTGACATTTGCCCAGTGTTCTCCTGAAAGCATTATTTTAACCAAACAGTTACCCCTATAAAAATTACAAAATAAAGTACTGTAAAGGGTATAAAATGTAGTCATATATTCCTTGTTATTCATGCAGTTGGTTCTTCCATTCTCTCAATCAGTCCAGATTTACAATTTGGCTTTTGCTAGGAGGAATAAATAAATATTAATTTGAAGCAAGCAAACAATGACATCCTGAAGGTAATGCAACAGAATAGTAGAGATATATGCCAAGTGCTATCTGAATACTCACTGCAGTACCTCTTAGGGGAATGCTGATGACACTTTGCTCAGCAGAAATTGATGCCCAGCTATTAAAAAGCAATGAAATATTATAAAAGTTGGGTTGAATACCAGACAGAGACTTCCTTCTCAGCACCGAACTCATCCAAAAGCTTTGTTAGACCGAGCATTGTTTGGAATTTTCTAAAAAGATCATTGATCAAAACCTTACTGCTGTAATGCAAATGTATCTTCCCAGCACTCTTGAAATCAGAGTCAAAGCAAGAAACTATTCAGAAGAAATAAACTAGGGTGGCCAAACAGATAAATACAGGTAGTCCTCGAATTATGACCATAACGAAACCTTCCCATCATAGATATAAGTTGTGACAGTCATAAAATGGTTTGGTCATGGGATAAAACCTTTTTGCCACAGTCATTAAGCAAATCCACAGTCATTAAGTGAACACCACCATTGTTAAAGCAAACTAATGTGTTGAGAAATGCCCTGCCAGGCAGGGAGGAGGAATCAAGTGAGTAATTAGCCCTGAATCATTGCACAGACAGGATTGATTCCCCCTAAACTCCATCAAACGATATCTATTTGTTGCCAAGGAAAAGCAAGCTGTCTGAGAAGAATCCTATATTATAGGCAGAATGCAATAAAATAGTTAGCTTGAATTCTACACATGTGGATCACTGGTTCACTATGTGTGTAGTTTTGCCAAAAACTGGAAGTGCCAGTTTTCGGCAAAACTGTCATGAAACATAAACTGCATGAAACATGACTGCAGGATGTTGCAAACGGCCGTAAATGCAGTTAAACTAAGCACCCAAAGTTTGGTCATACGAGGGGGGGGGGAAATGCCAGAACCTCAAATATGAGTCTTAAGTAGCCCCAAAATAGGTCTGCTGTAACTTGAATGGTTACTAAACAACTGATCATAAGTCAAGGACTACCTTGTATATTAGTTCAGTCCTTGGAAGAAATCTACAAGAACCAGTAATGGCTCCATCAACTCAGATGAGGAAGAGGAACAACCATCTGTAAATGATATACTGTAAGTCCCAAATGGTATTTTATCCCATCAGATGGCTTTGGGATGATTGGCTCTTGATCATCTGAGGCTCTTTTCCACAACAGGTTAATAAATAAAACTTACCAACTTTTTCCTAATAGTTCATATTCACAACTCACTATTCAAAAGACAGGATGTTGTCAATCTCACCTGACCTCTTCCAGGATCTCAAGCAAGAATGTGAAAATCTCCTGGGACTAGAATATTATAATAAGATAAGATAATCTTTAATGTCATTTTCTACTGTGAGCACACTGGCACACATTAAAAATAAAATTCTGTTGCTTGCTCTCAAAAGTTTACACATACATAACACACATATAACCATGCTATATACAACATATGTATATACATACACCCTTACATATAAATACATATAATATTAATCACTGTCCATCTTACTGAAGATTATGAGTAATCTTACTGAAATCTTGGGAAGTTAACAATGTAATGAAATTTGGGGCATTTAAAAAAAATGGAAAGGATATCCACCCAGTCCTAGGAGATAATGCATTTCAGAATGAAGCAGCTCTGTATATTTAATATTCACTACAATATAATACAGTGCCCTGTGCTTGTTCCATTTTGAAAGGAAGCTACAAGTATTAACCCAAATTTCAGACAAGATTGATTATTCACAGATGTTCACCTATTTTTGAAGTATATTCCTACTCCATGGAACTTCACATCTAAAGAAAGTAGATTCTTCCTGCCCTATTTATGACTAAAATACTTACTCTTCAACATTGGAAAAATAAATGCATACCCCTAACCACACAATGGTTTTAAGGGCTGATATTAGCAATTAACAAACAAATTGCTTATCACCATAGATTAGCTAATGGGCAATAATAATGAAATATGGTCACAATTCATTGCCAAATTATGATCATTTGATTGTAGGGATGCTGCAACGGTCGTAAGTGTGAGAACTGGTCATAAATCTCTTCTTTCAGTGCTGTAGTAACTTTAAACAGTTGTTAAACAAATGGCTGTAGGTCAAGGACTACCTCTATATATTTATATCTGTATATTTTTCTTATTATTATTTCTATAGATATATTTCTTCAGAACTTTATGTAGTATTTTCTTCTTCTTTTTGTGTTTAATTAATAAAAGCATAAATAAATTCACTTCAAGTGTTGCTACATGGCTCTCTTCTGAAGACATTTCTTTTTGAACCTGTGCAAAATGAACTGCTGCAGAGTGTTAAAGAAATTGTGCAGCAGTGTTGGAGACACTGATACAAACTGTTGTCTTTTATATAAATATAAATATATTTAACATTTACATTTACAGCAGACTTTGTCATTATCCAGAAAAGGAAGAATGTAAGATAGTTAAGGACACAGGAACATCACGAGCTAAATCAAACAGTATATAGAACACATAGGAGAAAAAGGCGGGAAAAAAGGGAAACGCCCCCTTTATACTTACAGCAACCAGTCATAGTGTAGATTGCCTCATGCATGAGTCAGCACTCTCTAAGTAATCAAATTACAACAGCTTGTTTAGTGACCGTTCAAAGTTACAACAGCACTGAAAAATGTGATTTATGACCGTTTTTCACAGTTATGACTTTTGTAGCATCCCCATGACCACATGATCAAAATTCAGACACTTGGCAACTGGTTCATATTTACGATCTTTGCAGTGCCCCAGGGTCGTAGGATCCACTTTGCGACCTTTTGACAGGCAAAGTCAATGGGGAAGCCAGATTCATTTCACAACCGGGTTTACTAACTTATCAACTGCAGTGATTCACTTAACAACTGTGACAAGAAAAGTCGTAAAATGGGGCAAAACGTACCTAACAAGTGTCTCACTTAATAACAGAAATTTTGGGCTCACTTTTGATCGTAAATCAAGGATTTCCTGTACTAAATTCAGTATCCTAATAGAGAGGCTAAACTGAAAGCAGCAAAGATGCATTATATAAAATGGGTGTAAAGCAGAAGCAGTGCTCAGTTTAAATAATTCTCAGTTTAAGGTGATGATTGTTGCAAGGACACAAGAGTGCCCTTATTTTGATGTATAGAAAGCCAGAGAATGCAAAACTATAACTACTGTTGTTTGGGGTTGATAAATGAGTACTGTATACTTACAATAAATGCTACCTTGGGGAGAAAATACTAATTATATTACAGACATATAAGAAGGAATGTTCATTGAGCTTTTTATTCATTGCTCACATCTTCCTTAAACCCACCCATTCACCAATCTTTTTTTCTTTTAAAAATAATATAGTGCGGTTACGAACATTCTCTTTCCTTCTGGATTTTAGGCTTCTCTGGGGCATCCTAAGGAATGAATCAGTTATGCCTGACATGCCAGCATTAAGAAAACAGGAGACCCATTCAAGCTATTTTGGTACATTCCTTTGATTTATGGAGTAATTTCAGCAAAACAATCCATGTGATGAGTGTGAAAATCCAACTGTGATTCACAGTTTTAAATTAGAAACATAATGTAGCAGAAGTTGGAGTATGCTGTACATTAGAAGCAGAGATATGATTTGTGTTGGGGGATGTAGTTCGAAAATACTGTATTCCAAGGTACACTGTGATACACTATGGAAATTTCATAGCACCAGAGTATTTTGCAATACTATCAGTAAAATTGCATCCCCTGTAAAAATGGAAATATCTACTAGTGCCAGGGGTTGCATAAACAAAAAAATCCTTAGGTCGCATTTCATAAAGGAACACTTTCACAGACCTAGTTGCTGCTCCAATTCACTGTTACTACCTATTCATTAGAGTTGTGTGAATATTCTACTCCTAAATTGGATTCAAAGGAGATTTGTTTGAAATATCTCCTTCATGTTGAATCTTTGAGTCAAATAATCAAATGGATGCCTTATGTACAACTGAGCAACTGAATGGAATTATTGCACTGAGGCAAAGCGTATTCAAATCAGTGGAAAAGCTCAGTTCGGTTTGTGTAGATCTTCACAACCTATCACAGTTTTGAATTCAGCTGATCCGCCATTCAAATTGCAAAGCCATTTCAGATCAAAGAGCAAATTCTAGCAGAATCACAAATGTGAATCAAATTAATTACACCATTGAATAGAATCCTGAATTCAGAACAGAGTTTTGCTGATTTGCACCATCTTACTATTCATCTGATGCTCCCAATATCATTGAGCGAAAGACAAAGAGTTATATATATATATATATTTCTTGGGAAATGAATGGATTGAGAGCAAACAAAGAACAGTGGGGACAGATGAGGTTTGGAAATCCTGCAAAGAGAAATGATCCTGCAGGAAATGTGGACTAAAGGTCAATTGAGTCATTAAAGTTTTGATGAAACAGCTCTCACTGTGGATCATTAGACCTATCCTGGGCACACTGAGTAAATCTAATGCTCAGATATCTGAAGATCTGTTGCACAGAAGAACGTGTTGCTCCAGTGGGTTTTAGCTCCAAGGAGATAGCTTCAAGCTAGATGTCAGGAGGAATTTCCTGAGTGTATCAGCTGTCAGCCAGTGGAACAAGCTGTCATATGAACTGGTGAGTTCTCCATTAAAACAGAGGCTGGATGGTCATCTGCCACAAATGCTTCAGTGATTCCTGCAGTGAGCCAGGAGGTGTAGCGGATGGCATCTAAGGTCTTCCATCTCTATGTTGCTATGATAAAAAGGTTCAATAAATACCCAGGTATATTCTGTTCTTGTTTCTCTCAATATAGCCAGTTTGAGATTTATTTTAAAAGAATCATGAGGTTTGAGGCAGAAATGTGGGACATGTTGTAAAGTATAAATGCTTGAAATATACTACCTTAACCAGAATACATATAAAAGGCAGGGCTTTTTTTCTTATAAGAAAAAAAAAAAGGTGCCGGAACTCACACACGTCATACAATCTGCCTTGCCTACCCTACAAGGTTCCATCCAAAAAAGATGCCGGAATTCCATTCTGGGAGTTCTATGAGAAAAAAAAGCCCTGACAAAAGGTATTTCTTTATTATAATCACAAGGCCATGATTTGATCCAGCAAATATATCACCCAATATGTATGCATTCTTTGCATTTTAGGAATTAGATCCAAACTCATACTGAGCGATATATATGAAATATGTTTGTGTGTGTTTTTAGGATATATAATATATGTGGGGGTGATATGTGTATAAAATTCTACTGTAAGCTTTGCTGTGGTCAGAGAGGTTTTTTTAAAAAAAAAATTATAACAATTTTTATACGGAACTGCCTAAACACCACAGCACATTATGTGGGATATTTTTCTCATTTATTTTTCCCAATATTAAAGAATGGTACATTATTAATGTTATGACAGGCATAATATCTTCCAAAGCAAGCTTATCATAATATGCTCCAAATCTCATTAGAATCCTAACCTCTTAATATACTTAGTATAATATACTAATCTTAATATAGAAACATATCACATGATAATTATTTAACAACTTGAGCTCCACCAAGAGTTTCCATTAATCCAGTTGCAAAGGCTCTTTTGAGTTAGGGTTAGGATTAGGGGTTAGGGTTAGGGGGGGAGGTCAAGATTCTAGATCAGGTATGTCAAACTCACGACATCGCGTGACATTGCGCGACGTATCGGGACTTTTTCCCCATTGCCGGCAATGGGGTGGGCTCAGTTTCAGCGTGACGCATCCGGCCTGTGGGCCAGCAATTTGACATGCCTGTTCTAGATCAAGGGGTCTAGAGAGTATCATCTTTCTAGTGTTATAGGTCCTGGGGCTCTGGACCAAGGAGGTCTAGTGTCTCGTTTTTTGCCCCAGATGCCATTAAATCAGATTCTCAGAATAATGCTCTACTGCCAGTGGTCTGCTTCAAGCATTGGCTACTGATTTTGCTTTTCCACTTACTTTCAGCTGTTATTTGGTGATATCCCAACCATTTAAAGGATATGATCCTAGAGCCCTTACATTAGGTATACATAAGATGATTGTCTTAGGCATCAAAAGCTGTGAGGTGCAATGAACTGTTGGAGAAAATTGGGGTGTTTTCAGTTGAGGATATTGTCTCATTTGTCAGGTGCAAGGAACCAGGGCAGCACCATGAGCCAATCAGAGAAGTTTCTTGATTGCTACCCCCTATTTACAAGAACCTCACCAGACTAACTGCACCTTCTTGGGAACAACCAGATAAGGGCTTCAGGGATTTTAACGGAGGTCAGGTCTCCATAACACCCTGCCCTGCAGGGATTCCAAGTTGCCAGTCTCTTAACTCCATCCTCCACTTTATCTGGAGATTCCACCACTCATTACAAGTGATGAATTATTCAAATACTCACCTACTTGGGCAATTGATGATGAGAGTGAGGCTAGATGAAATGAGGAGCGGAGCACTCAAGCATCAAAGTGCTTTCAGGTGACTGTGAATCCTTCAGGAATCAAGAACACTTTGAGATCATCTGCTGGAGGAATTGCTGTCCTAATTTTCATTGTTCGAACTGGCTACTGTTCTTCTGAATCTCTCCTTTTCTGTTGTAAGAAGATGGAATCGGAGGACGAATTTCTCCGCTCCTTTAATAAATGCTAGTGGTGCATTTATTCCACATCTGGGAGAAGACTTCACTCTTGGCAATAGTATGTGGCACTGCAGTTTATTAAGCCTATGATTGAAAATTTTGATTATGAGAAATTAATGCCATATGGAGCACACATATTACACCTATCTAACCCTTGGCATCTTGTTTTAATCTGAAATGTTTAAGTGGTTCTGAATAATAATTAAATGAAGTCCCTGTCCTTCCTCATTTTTAATTTATATTATATTTTTGTGAGATGATAGAACATTATATTTTTGTGAGATGTTGAGTATCAACCTTGGAAATCTTGGTTTTGGAAATGCTGCTTTCCTATGCAACTCAAATGCACATATACATTTTCTGAGATTACAGAATTGGACCCCACGGCTGGTCCAAAATGGTTTATTGCTGAAGATGATGGCTTCTCCCAGTCCATTCATGAAAACATAATGGTTGGCTTCACCACGTCTCCAAAAACTAATGATAGGACTGATCTTCTACTGCACCTGAACGCTGCAAGGAATTTTATAGGACACAGAGTCAGAAGAGCACAAGGCATACAGCTCTGTCCTCTAATGTTTGGTTGTCACTTCCCAGCACCTGTTACCTGGAGCAGTTCTCTAATTACACCTCATGATTGGAGCATTCCTGTTTCTATTACATGCAAACCCCAGTACTGGGTTTTTCAAGCTTTTTTGGCCAGTCCACACATTTAATATTTTACTAGCATATTGTGAGCACTTTTCAGTCACCCGCACTGGCACCCATCCTTGCTCAAGATCAATTCATTTCATTTTTATCCCTATTATGCTGATTGTGCGCAAAGTTTATTAATGGGATGTCTTAATAGGTCAGTTGGCCAGACTGTAAATTAGGTCTGTGTGGACCACTTCACGACTTGGCAGAATCATCTAATGCTTTCTATTAACTCGAGTGGCTGCCTAACGTGCTTGCTTTTTGAAGCAGAATAGTGTTCTGCAGACAATAACCAACAGAAGTTGACAAGAGAAACAGGGAACTGTTCTGTTCCTCGCGTTGGTAGGCATTGAACGAGGCAGAGTCACAAACAGGTGCTTCTTTATTTGCAGCTAAACAGAACTCTCTACAAAATGGCCCCGCCCCTTTTTATACATTCACCCTGGGGCGTTGTCAGCCAATGAATGCAACGTATTGTCCCGCTCAAACGCATGCTCAGTAACTCGGAGACAGCCTGTCTGGCCCGGGCAGGCCACGTGGTCTGCCCTGGTCTCAGTGCAGCTTCCTGCACCTGCTCCATCAATCAAAGCCCAGGACATAACAGGAACCATTTCAGGAAAAAGAGCAAGAAAAGTAATATGTCACTGCCTTTGCATTTTGTTGAAATGAAGGTGATGTTACCATCTTGGAGAAGCTGGCCATGAACGAAATGTATGACAGTGGTATCCTGAAGGAAATCCTTGACAAGTAAGAAGTAGAAAAGCTAAGGAGAAAATCACGGAGAAGGGATCAAGCAATAAGCAATTTGGTCTTGTCTCCCAGCAAGGTTTAAATGGTTTTTCTTTCTCCATGACGATAAACAAAATTCTTCATGCTGAGATCCTCCAGAAGAGCTGGAAATACAGTTTCTCGGAATTCTCATTTAATATGGAAAACATCAGCCAAGAAAACAAGCATCGAACGATCATCAAATCAACCCAGAGTTCTTGCTTGAGGCTCAAATTATGCAAAAACCTAGCTGTCTGGAAAAAGCTCTAATGCTGGGGGAAGTGGAAGGAAAGAGAAGAGGATGATTAACAGAAAGTTGGATGAACTCAGTTACAGTGGTGATAAAGGTACCATTAGAAGAACTGAAAGACCATGTTGCAAATCATCATGTATCATCATGGGACAGATCATCACGGAGAAAATCTAGCTATGTGTGGTGACTAGGAGTCAAAAAGAACATGATGGCAAAATAATATATTGGAAATGCATGTGATTATTTACTTCTACACTGTAGAACTACAGAGAATGAAAGCAGAGGAGTTTAGATCATCATCTATCATTAGCCCTGTGCAGAATCAACAGCAGCTACCATGAAGTCTTAGCCAGTGAATGCATTTTGTTTTTGATAGAAGAGAATATTTGTAACTCAGGGTTGAAATGAAGGGTCCTTGGTGCACCCTGACCTTGGTTGTTTTCTTGCAAATGTTTCATTACTTAAACTAAGTAACATCAACAGTGCTGTCCTGAACATCAGCACTGATGATGTTACCTAGTTTGGGAAATGAAACATCTCCAAGAAAACTACTGAGCTCAGAGACTACTAATGACCAGGGCTTTTTTTCCTCATAGAACGCCCAGAATGGAGTTCCGGCACCTTTTTTGGATGGAACCTTGTAGGATAGGCAAAGCAGGTTGTATGACATGTGTGAGTTCCGGCACCTTTTTTTATATGTATAAAAAAGCACTGCTAATGACCCTTCACATTCTGTTTCTCTTAAAATTCCACCCCATTCCATTCTGGTTGTTAAACCGACTTTTCAATAAGAGCCCAAACTCATCACTATCTGAGCACTAACTTCAACTCAATGGAGAGACAAAGAGGAAGGACAGGAGGTAAAATGTGTGACGCTTTGACCGCGGCAAATGGATAAATTACAGAACCAATGGCATGCGATGAAATCAAAGACACTGAACTATTTGATTTTCCCACACATGACTGAATGGCTACTCTGTGTGTTGATTATACTCTGTGTGTTGATTATACATTGATTATAACTAGGACTGAGGTGGAATTTGAAATCTGGTCTTGATGATAATACTAGTGGAGGGAATAAACAAATGAACATTCGTTTGGACCATTGTACAAAGAATAGTATACTTACGAGGCATATTTTACAAGCAAGCTTAATCAGCTTGCTTCATCATTCTACTAGCCTAAAACATGGGCAGTAAGTTGTTTCCTCTTCAAAGTCTAGCTCATTTCCATGGCAAAGCATAGTCAGCCTCTGCACTAAGCATGCATGAGATTTGTATGTGTGTAATTGGCTTTATAAATAAAGCTAATTTCCAAAACTAAGAAAGTTTTACCTAGATATGTTGAGATGAGGAGAAGATTTTTGGCACAAATGCATCAGTACTCTTCCCTATGATTTTGTATCATGTGTGCCAAGGTTGTGAACGGATATGTGAACAGATATGTCCTGAAAACATATCTAAAAACCAAGATATGCTCTAATGGTTCTCCTTCCATCTTCTTTCAGCCATAATCATATAAATAGACAGTAATGTAGGCAAGCACATGAGATATTCCTTCAGCTTGATATAGGAGGGCTATCTATCTATCTATCTATCTATCTATCTATCTATCTATCTATCTATCTATCTATCTATCATCTACAGAGCTATGTTTTTATGACTTTCCAGAAGGTCAGGGGAAAAGAAGCTAGCCTTACACCTGTGAGGAGAATATTCCACAGGATGGGAGTAACAACAGAGAAGGTTCTCTTCCTGGACTCCACCAATCAGGATTTTTTAGCTGATGGGCTGCCTGTCTTATTGGATGGGCTAGGCTGAAAGGGATGAAAATGGACCATAGGTAGCCTGGCTCCATGCCATGTAGGGCTTTAAGGTCATAACCAATCATAGAATTTCTTTAATCCCACCCCTCTATTTTTCTTACCTTTCCTCTATTTGCCAAGCACAATCATTTTGCCTCTATCAAATGCTTACAGCACAGGCCCAAAGTATGTGAGTTTCTGTTTGCTTCTGATGGCCTCAAGACAGCTGTCTGCCTTGATTTGGTCCAGAATTATCTGACTTTTAGTAACCATTTCCAAATGCATTAATTCAAGGGCATCCATCTTCTTTCTCTCACTGTTTTTCAATGTCCAACTTTAACTTTCAAAAAGACCATTATACATAGTCCTTGACAAATGACCACGACTGAGCCCAAAATTTCTGTTGCTAAGCAGGATAGTTGTTAAGTGAGTTTTGCCCCACTTTATGACCTTTCCTGCCACAGCTGTTAACTGAATAACTGAAATTAAGTTAGCAACACAGTTTTTAGGTGAATATGATTTCTCCATTGACTTTGCTTGTCAGAAGGTTGCAACAGGTAATCACATGACCCCAAGACAAGTACATGCCAGTTGCCAATCATCCAAATTTTGATCATGTGATGATGGGGATGATGCAGCAGTCATAAGTGTGAGAAATCATCATAAGTCACTTTTTTCAGTACCATTGTAATTTTGAACTGTTACTAAACAAATGGTTGTAAATCAAGGACTACTTGTACTTCCACTGTCAGAATCATCATTATCAGGGAAATGTTCTTATCCTCGTTTCTATTTAAGTTTGTTTCTGCCTTCCTAAGATTGTTCTCCTCTGTACTTTTCCATTTATCCTTTTTTTTTCTTTTTCATCTTTTGTAACCCCAGAGCAACAACACACTTTCTTCACAATGAGCTAATTTCTTTTTCCAGTGAAAATAATGCTGCATTTAATTAACACCACAGTTCATTGAACTCAAAAATTGCTAGTTAAGTATTTTCTAACCAGCGATGGCCTTATTCTTAATAAGTAATAATCTGTTTAGCAAATGTCACTTTTTTTTCTTTCCTTGATGAATAATCACCAGGAAGATATCATTTCTAATCATTAGAAATGGAAGCTTGACTTATATATGTATACGTGCATCCACAATAAATATTGTGTGCGCAAAACAAATGGCACATTTTAGGGGACAAATAATTTTTTTAGAGAGAAATAATTTGAGGAACTGAAGTAGAATCACAAATACATTAAATGCTTTGCTGACTAGCATCTTTTTGTAATTTTTAACCCAATTATATTTCATGGCGATCCTCATTATTTCATTAAGGCTTTGTCATAGAAACAGAGAGTTAGATCCAAATGTAAAACATGCTTAGAGAGACCTTGAAAGTACGTAATTCATACTATACAATTTTCCAGTTCTAAAGCATCTTTCTTAAGGATGTACAATTGGGAATTTCAGACCAGCTCCAATCTGTAAATGATTTCTAAAATACGTATGGCTACCACAGTGTTCCTTAAGAAGGCTGATCTTAAAGGTACATCTTGGACCTCCTCAAGCCTTGATTCTTTTTTTCAGCTCAACTTGAAGATGCCGCAAAATTAACCAGGGGTTTTAAGGGATTCATTATAAAGAATGGAGAGCTGACCTTGCAGAAGGTATGAAAGAACGAACTGTTAAAGGGGGATGGAGGAGGAAGGAACAAGCCATTAAGGATGGACTTGAAGAGACTGCACAAACCATAGATTGAAGGAAGCATGAGAAAGAAACTCAAGATCACCCTACCTTGATTTTGTGTAGCATACAGTGGGACTTGAACAACTTTTCAAGATTCTGTTATTATACCCTATCCTACAACAATAAAATAGCATTCCTGAGATCCATGCAGCATCTCTTTCTTGACCTGGATTACCTCAAAGGACTGATAGCATTCTAGTTTCTTTCAGCATCTCTGGAGTGTTTAATCTATTCTCCAAATCCCTCATAAATGACTTGTTCCTTCCTTCTTAGTCCTTTTATACCTTCCTCAAGGTCATATCTAAATCCCTTTACAATCATGATGCGGGTGAGTTAGATGTCATCAGATAGATTTTGAATGGGGTCAGGAAGAGCTATGGGTATAACTAAACTATAGAGAACATAGTATCCTTTGCAATACATGCAGCCATTTCTGGTTTCAAAATCTGCCAATATATCCTGCCAAAAGAAAGAAGCAAGGGGTGTTGGGGAAGACTCTTGTTTAAGACATGAAATACCCTCGCCTTCAGATAATGCAAGATATGGCTGGTGTACAGCAGATCTCTTTCAATTCCACGTTGGACACAATGACTAGATTTGCATTGTACATGGAACCATAAACTATCAGCTGAGGTAAACCAAACTTGGAAATCAAAAACAGAATAATAATAATAATAATAATAATAATAATAATAATAATAATAATNTATTAGTATTATTATTATTATTAGTATTATTATTATTATTAGTATTATTATTAGTGGATGTTTGATGGTATTACAGATATCGTCGCAGGATGGAAGCAGTTCCTTTTGCAATTGACTAATGGCGAATTTGTCAATGCCGATGATGGTGTTCAAGTGATGCTCCAGCTGTTTTGGGATTGCACCCAAGGCGCCTATTACTATTGGTACTACCCTTGCTTGCCTTTGCCACAGTCTTTCTATTTCTGTTTGTAGGTCTTTGTATTTTGTTATCTTCTCCAGTTCTTTCTTGTCTATTCTGCTGTCTCCAGGCACTGCCACGTCCACTATCCAGACTTTTTTGTCATTATTATTATTATTATTATTATTATTATTATTATTATTATTATTATCATCATCATCATCATCATCATCATCATCATCATCATCTGGCAAGTTTAGCTGTGCTTCCTCCCTCACCCTCTTTATTTCTATGAGAACTAGGGAGGGTCATGACTCAAATGTTTCCTCAAATTACATTATCTGACTTGGACTCAGATTTCTTTTATCAGACAGTTATCTTGGTTGCCGCTTTTTCTCCTGCTCCTCAGGTTATTCCTTCTGTCCATTCCATAATTCTAATTGAGCAATCCAAGTTTATACAATTTGCTAAACTATTTTTTCTCTCTCTCTCTCTCTCTCTCTCACACACACACACACACACACACGTGCACACACACACACACACACACACACACGCCATCCTAAACTTTAAAACTCACCAAGCTTAGCCTGGTCCAGAGTTGCATCTGCTAGGTCACTAGAGTAATTGACATGATCTTGTGCATTTAGGGGTACTGAGGAAAAAAAACCAGGGGCTGTGAGAGAATTTTTCTTTCTCCATTTTAACCATCTCAGTTTTAGATGCATAAGCAGAACTGCTGTACTATTCATGAAGGAGAAAAGGTAAAGGTTTCTCCTGTCCACTCGAGACTGACTTTGGGAGGTGGTGCTCGTCTCCATTTCTTAGCCGAGAGAGTCAGTGCTGTTTGAAGATGCTCCTGTGGTCATGTGGCCGACATGACTATACACTGAGGCTCAAGGAATGCTGTAACCATTCCAGCTGACAAGCACAGCATCTTTAACCACTGAGCCATCACACCACTTATGAAGGTGAAGGCACATTCCAAACAGAACAAATTCAATTCCAAATTTGATGGTGGGAAAATGAGACCAGCCTACTTTAGTCAGTGTCTAATTGGATCCTTTCTTCTACTTCCTTTTCTGCTCTTGGGTGTGGTTGCAGTCAGGCTAAAGTTCTCTTTCAGTTCTCTTCCATGCAACACTATGTGACCAGGCGAACAGTGTAAGAAAGATGGAAAGTGCTTTTCAAGCCACTACAAAGGGGAGAAAGGGGAGCTTTAAAATGAAAAAAGACATATAATCTGATGTAAAGACATATAATCTCCTCTCCCCTCCAAAAAAACCCCCATGTTCTTTTGCAAAAAGTGAAGGATGGATGGATGGATGGATAATGATGATGATGATGATGATGATGATGATGATGATGAAGTTGGAAGGGACCTTGGAGGTCATCTAGTCCAACCCCCTGCTCAGGCAGGAAACCCTATACCATTTTGGACAAATGGCTGTCCAGTTTCTTCTTAAAAACTTCCAGTGTTGGCGCATTCACTGCTTCTGGAGGCAGGTTGTTCCACTGGTTAATTGTTCTAACTGTCAGGAAGTTTCTCCTTAGTTCTAGATTGCTTCTCTCCTTGGTTAGTTTCCATCCGTTGCTTCTTGTCCTGCCTTCAGGTGCTTTGGAGAATAGCTTGACTCCCTCTTCTTTGGGGCAGCCCCTGAAATATTGGAACACTGCTATCATGTCCCCCCTCGTCCTTCTCTTCATTAAACTAGACATACCCAATTCCAGCAACCGTTCCTTATATGTTTTAGCCTCCAGTCCCCTAATCATCTTTGTTGCTCTTCTCTGTACTCTTTCTAGAGTTTCAACATCTTTTTTACATCGGGGTGACCAAAACTGGATGCAGTATTCCAAGTGTGGCCTTACCAAGGCATTGTAAAGTGGTATTAATACTTCACATGATCTTGATTCTATCCCTCTGTTAATGGAATAGATGGATGGATGGATGGATGGATGGATGGATGGATGGATGGATGGATGTGAATCCAAACCCATGATTTGGATCAGCGGTAATAAGAACCATTTTAACTAACGCTATCCTAAATTCGATCCTTGTGCAACAGGGCTTTGTGGTCACCTGACCAGTCCAGGAACTGCAGCTTCAAGAAACAAAAGAGCCTCCAACAATTTCACCGGGGTACACATTTGTGATACAAGAGGAGAGAAGGGCAAAGAGAGGCATCATGTCTGACTTTTCTGGTCACCACTGCAAATACAGGTAGTCCTCGACTTACAATAGTTCGTTTAGTGTCCATTCAAAGTTACAATGGCCCTGAAAAAAATTCACTTATGACCATTTATTCACACTTACAACAGTTGCAGCATCCCCATGGACGCATGATTAAAATTCAGATGCTTGACAACTGACTTATATTTATGATGGTTGCAGTGTCCCAGAGTCATGTGATTAACTTTTGCGATCTTGTGACAAGAACAGTCAATGGGAAAGCCGGATTCACTTAACAACTATGTTACTAACATAACAACTGCAGTGATTCACTTAACAACTTTATCAAGAAAGGTCATAAAGGGAGCAAAATTCATGTAACAACTGTCTTGCTCAACTACAGAAATTTTGGGCTGAATTGTGGTCATAAGTCAAGGACTACCTCTAACAAGCTGGCTTCTCCTGCTTCTCCCCACTTGAATTTCACAACTTACTTAGTTGTGTTAGATAGCCCTCACCCTTCAGGAATGGGCCAAAGGAAGGAGGACCAAATAGCTCATCTTTTGATTGGGATGCTGTAGAAAAACTGTTGAGAACACCTTGAACTACACAAACAGTAGAAGTTCAATGGTAGATGATATAAAACTGGGCTGTTCACTGGAAGCATTAACAATGAAATTAAAATTTAAATATTTCAGGTACTTAATAAATAGGGAAGAATTTTTGGAGATCTCAGGGTTTCAGAAAAATATCAGAAACAATGGAAAAACTGGCTGGAATGCTATCAATGATCTAACATGAGCTTACAAGAACTCAAGTTGAGTAGACACTTTTAGAATCCTCTCTAAAAAGATGTGTGTCAGCCTCAGGAAAGCTAGAAAGCAAAGGAATAGCTGAAAGCAATGACTGCTGGGTAGAACATTAATTTTAATAATTGTTAAGTAATAACGAGCTCTGTGGTGTTCTTCGTGCTCTCTGAGCTTGGCTGTTTGATTGCAGATTTTTCATTACCCAACTAGGTAATATAATAATAATAATAATAAAGTTGGAAGGGACCTTGGAGGTCATCGAGTCCAACCCCCTGCCCAGGCAGGAACCCTACACCATTTCAGACAAATGGCTGTCCAGTCTCTTCTTAAAAACTTCCATTGTTGGAGCATTCACTGCTTCTGGAGGCAGGTTGTTCCATTGGTTAATTGTTCTAACTATCAGGAAGTTTCTCCTTAGTTCTAGGTTGCTTCTCTCCTTGCTTAGTTTCCACCCGTTGCTTCTCGTCCTGCCTTCAGGCGCCTTGGAGAATAGCTTGACTCCCTCTTCTTTGTGGCAGCCCCTGAGATATTGGAACACTGCTATCATGTCCCCCCTCATCCTTCTCTTCGTTAAACTAGACATACCCAATTCCAGCAACCGTTCCTTATATGTTTTAGCCTCCAGTCCCCTAATCATCTTTGTTGCTCTTCTCTGTACTCTTTCTAGAGTCTCAGCATCTTTTTTACATCGTGGTGACCAAAACTGGATGCAGTATTCCAAGTGTGGCCTTACTAAGGCATTGTAAAGTGGTATTAAGACTTCACGTGATCTTGATTCTATCCCTCTGTTAATGCAGCCCAGCACTGTGTTGGCTTTTTTGGCAGCTGCAGCACACGGCTGGCTCATAGATTATAGCTTGAGGCAGTATTTAGGCTTATGTACTGCCCCATAGCACTTTACAGCACTCTCTGGGCAGTTTACAATGTAGAAGCATTATTTGCTTATAGCTCCCAACAATCTGGGTCCTCATTTTACCGACTTCGAAGGAATGAAAGTCTGAGTCAACCTTGATCTCTGAAAGGATCGAACTCCAGGCTGTGGACAGAGTTTGCCTCCAATACCTCACTTTAGCCACTGCACCACCAGGGCTCTAGATTGTTACCTAGTTAGGTACTGAACTATCTGCAAGCGAACAATGAAAGTGAAAGAGCATCAAGAACTCCACATTTCAACCCCGAGCTATGTGTATTCTCTTCCATTGGAGTAACTAACTCCATCAAGTGACCTTGAGTAGATACCTCACAGTGGAGCATGTAAAGGACCCATACCCAATCATTGCACATTGCCAGGAAGGCATTAAGAATTGAGGAGCTGCTACGGC
This sequence comes from Protobothrops mucrosquamatus, assembly GCF_001527695.2. Classification (NCBI taxonomy): domain Eukaryota; kingdom Metazoa; phylum Chordata; class Lepidosauria; order Squamata; family Viperidae; genus Protobothrops; species Protobothrops mucrosquamatus. Next base: position 41,979 of record NW_015388151.1, read on the forward strand.
ATCTAACTTAAAAGCCAGCATGCAGCAGCTACAGATTTAGAGCCTTGTTATAACTTGATTGATGGATAAATAGATCAGACGCAGAATGGGTGCACATAAGGAGTGCCATTTATTCTCTTTCAGCCCTAACAAAGCACTACCGTTGATTGTTCCTTTTCTTTATCGCAAATGGGGCTTTAATCAGGAAGGGAAAAGAGAGGAGAGGAGAGGAATTCAATAAGGATTAACCTTGAAGCTGTTCTCATCTAGTTCTGATAACTTCTTAAAAATAAAACAATAAGAAGTCTGTAAAAGAGAAGGAGAAGAATTATTACTGAATAAGGACAGCTATGCACAAAGACAGAGATGTTTCAGGTTTGAGTCTGCCATGTGGTGAAGTTTGTTCCTGCCTTCTGTCAAGTGGGGGAAATCAGGAGATTCAGGCAATTCAAATGAGTATATAAAGAATTATTGCAAGCTTAAGCTCTTTACAAGAATCTGGCCAACTGACTGTTAAGGGAAATGAGTGGGAGATAAGAAAAGCATTCAAGGCGGGCTGGACTTAGATCTCTTGCGGTGATGCAGGGACTCATGACTTATGATGTGTTTGACCCTTCCTTGGGCTCAGCCTGGTCATCTCCTACATCTATCTTGGGATAGGAAAGACTTGACAAGCATCCATAGACCCATTCACGTGTAGTTTTCCTTGCCCGTTTTTTACACCAGCTTACGTGCAGACATACCTTTACCACCCCTTAACAAAATCTCAATCTTTTATGAGGAAAAGAAGCTCCATTAGAACCAATATAGTGTCAAAGTTCTCTTCAGTGGCAATTTCCATAAGAGAATCTAAGATATCAAATTCTTGGACTGGTGATATTTTGAAATCTCCCTCTCCACTGTATTTCTATTTTATCCTATTTTACATTGTGTTGGTTGGTTGGCTGGTTGTTTATGGACTATCAAATCATTTTCAAATCCTAGCAATCACATAGAGTTTCTCAGTGGTGATCTGTCCCTCATGTGGTCTTTCAGGTCTTCCAATGATATACTCACAGCCATTGTAAGTGAGTCCATCCACCTGGTTGCTAGTCATTCTCTTTTGTCTTTCCTTCCCCTTTTCCTAGAGTCTTCTTCAGAGAGCTAGGTCTTAGCATGGTGTTGTGATTCCATGCCAGCCTGTGCTCCCGGCAGCTGAATCTGGGGAATCAGAGGAGGAGGAGGAGGGGCCTGGAGAGCCATTAGAGTCGGAGGGAGGCTCTGATGAGCTGCAGGACTTACAAACTAATGAAGAGGCTGGTCCTTCCACTTGTGATCAACCTGAGAGCCAGCTGTGCTGGGAAACTGAGTTGGACTCAGAGGAAGCACAGCTGGAAGACCTCAGAGATGCTCTTAAATGTAGACAGGTCACACGAGTAGGACAGAGGGAGGCAATGGGACGACTCCAGGGGAAGAGGAGAAAGCAGTGAGAAGCCACGCCTTTGGGGCTGAGTAACAAAAAGGGAATGTGTGGGCAGGGCTGGTGGCTGGAGGCAACTGTTTGCAAAGAACTTCAGTGTCAAGAGATCATGGTCTGTTTATTTTGCCTGTGAGTTATTTCGTTTGACTCATGCTCTGTTTTGCTTTTTGGACAAGGTGTCCGTTGGAAAAGTGTTGTTGCTTTTGTTTTTCTGGGACAATTATCAGGTCAGTAACTCAAATAAAAAGGTTTTATTTTCCAGTTTACTGTTAAAAGAGGGGTTGTCTTTGTGAAGTAACAAGGACGTACGTAGGCTGGGACAGAACACATGGTGCATCTGAAGTGGGATCATTTGAGTCTGGTCATTTGTGCCCTGAGTTCTTTACTTATGACCACAACTGGAACCAGAATTTCCATCACTAAGCAGGGCAGTTGTTAAGCGACTCACACACATTTATGGGTTTTTTTGCCACGGATGTTGAACAAATCACACAGTTGTTAAGCAAATCTTGTTTTCCCCATCGACTTTGCTCGTCAGAAGCCACCTGGGAAGGTTGCAAATGGCGATCATATGCCCCCCGGAAGCTGTAACCATCATAAACATACGCTGTTTGCCAAGCACCCTAATTTTGATAACATGACTGTGGGGATGCTGCAATGGTCATAAATGCGAGGACTGGTCATAAGTCATTTTTTTCAGTGCCAATGTAACTTCAAATGGTCAGTAAACAGATGGTTATAAATTGAGAACTGCCAGGATTGAATTTTTGGTGTTCTCTGAGCTTGTTTTTCTTCTGGCAGACGTTGCGTTACCAAACTAGGTAACATCATTAGTATATAGGGAGGGTGTGACATTTGTTATTTGTTTCTAAATGGTCGCTGCCCATTTAGGGTATTGTTTCTTTTCTTGATGGTTTCTGTTTAATAGGTATGTGACGGAGGAGGATGTCCTTAGAACTCCTTGCCCATTTTTGCCATTTAACAAACACATTGAGACAAGTTTCATCTATAAAGTAGTTAGGTAAAAAAGCTCAGGACTTCAATCACATGGATGTGGCTATAAGCTTGATTTATTTTTATTTTTTTTATCCTGTCCCTGTGGACACCCCTGGCAGAGGTGTTTGGGTTGACCAGCACTGATGCTTTAAGTTTGCAAGCTAAACTTTGCAGTCCTAGCTGTTTGTTGAGGACACTTTGCATTAAATATTGACTAGAGAGTACCGTGGGGCCATTTTATTAAAAAAGAAAGTGCAGAGGAGCAAGGAGAGATTTGAATGCGATGCTTGGGAAAACAACTCCCAAATCAGAATAGCTCTAATTGGGGCAGTGGGAGGGGTTGCCTGCCATCACTCTTCTGCTGATCTCATGGAACTTTTATTTCCTTCTCATTAAAAAATATATATTTGTTTCGCATTTTATTTAACAACTTTAATAAGCCAACTCACTTCCAAAGGATTCTGTGTGGCCCAGAACAGAATAAAGCAAGGAAAGAAAAACTGTACTCTCTCAACAAAAATACAGAACAGCAGCAAAATTAAACCGATAACTAAGATACCTAAAAATGTCTAAGAAAGACATTAACCAGACCCCCTATGATTCACATCCCTAAGATTAACTACTTCTTGTCCAGAGTGCAAGGAGAAAAGTAATCTGTCAGACCCGCCACTACTAAACTTCAAAGTAAAAAAGATTTTGGGTCCATTCCTTGGGAAAGGAATAGTTTATTAGAAGTCAAGTGTATTGCAGTCAAGCATAGCCAGAACTGAGAATTGCACACCAAAATCCCTACATTCAACTTTTCCTTCTCTTAACTATGGCACTGAAAAAAGTAACCTATGACCATTTTTCACACGACTGTTGCAGCATCAACTTGATCAAAATTCAGAAGCTTGGCAAATGACTCACATTTATGACGATGGCAGTGTCCCGAGGTCATGTGATCATCTTTTGTGAAATTCTGACAGGCAAAGTCAACAGGGAAGCCAGATTCACTTAACAACCGGGTTACTAACTTGCTGTGAGTCACTTAACAACTGTGTCAAGAAAGATCATAAAACCATCACTACTCCAGTGATGGTGAACTGTGACATGCACATCAAAGGTGACGCCCCATGATATTTTGAATGACATGCCAGAATTCACCCACACCTAACCCATTATTTTCAAAAGCATGCCCTATTCTCTCACAATTTTTGGAGGCTGCAGAGGCCAAGTGAGAATGGGGTGTGCTCCTGTGTGGCTTCTGGACTCTGGAAGTCACACAAGAGGGCCATGCTACCACATGGCCTCTGCACACACACCCCAAACTCATATAATTTTTTTGTTATCATATTGATGTATTTATTCTCACACTGTACCTTTGTCATTGTTTTCTTGATTGTTCTATTATTTTACTTTTGTTCTGTTTATATGCCTTTTGTTTTCTTCCTTTTTATTATTGTTAGCCACCTAGACTAGCCCCAAGTTGAGACAGGAGTCCAATACATTTAACAAATATACAAATAAATAAGAAACATGCATGCTTTTGCACGGTTTTTGAAGGCTGCGTAGGCCAAAGAGGAGCATTTTCCAAAGCCACCTCAAGGATGAAAATCTTGTGAGACCCAAGCTACCTCAATTTGTCTTTTTTTTTAAAAAAACTAAACATGTAAAGACTTGTTTCTCTTTTGCTTAGGAGGATGGTATGTGACATGCCAGCAGAGTCAGGTTAGATGTTTTCTGAATTATTGACACATTGAGCCCAAAATGTTTCCCATCTCTGCACTACATCAAAATGACTCTCCTGGTTGGGTAACTTATGTGTAATAAGTATACCAGTCTCTGACTATAATAAAGATTTGATGATATGTGTAATAAGAAATTACTGTGTGGAGAAAGTCAGGAGGGGACCTAATCTACAGCTACCAGATCAGAACCGCAAACTGTAGATGGCCTCTCATCAGAAGCCAAGAGCTACTGTTTTCTATACTGATAGTCCTCAACCACAATTAAGCCCAACATTTCTATTGCTAAGCGAGACAGTTGTTAAGTGAATTTTGCCCCATTTTACAACTTTTCTTGCTAAGGTTGTTAAGTGAATCACTGCAATTGTTAAGTTAATAACAGGGTTGTTAAGTGAATCTGACCTGCCCATTGTCAGAAGGTCACAAAAGGTAATGACATGAGCCCGGGACACTGCAACCATCATAAATATGAGTCAGTTACCAAGAGTCTGAATTTTGATCACATGTCCATGGAGATACTGCAACGGTCATAAAAACGGTCATCAGTCACTTTTTCAGTACTTGTAACTTCGAACAGTCACTTAATGAACTGTATCTACCTGTATCATTTTGCTCTCCTCCTGCAGTTGTGTGGATATTTGCTGCCCAGCTGAGGTAACACTAATAACTCCTGTTTTTTACCTGTCCCCATTTACCCCTTAGAGCAGGGGTAACTGCCGGCCCGCGGACCGGATGCATCATGCCGAAACCACACCCACCCCATTGCCGGCAATGGAAAAAAAGTCACGATACATCACGTCATGACACGTCACGTCACGTTGCGAGTTTGACACCCCTGCCTTAGAGCAGGGCTTTTCAACCAGTGGCACGGGTACCACCTGTGGTACATTGGCACCGGGCAGGAGGTACACGACCATCCTAGAAAAGTGGTAGCGGGGGAGGGGAATGAGCTGAACCGGTGGCAGCACCGCACAAGTCTGAGTGACTTGTGGAGCTGCAGGACTGTCAGAGCTCAGCGGAAGCGCCAGGATCAGTGCCAGGCTCCAACTGGAGCTCGGCGCTGATCCTGGTACTTCTGCTGAGCCCAGAAGAAGCGCCGATCAGCTGGAATGTTGCAGCGTCTCCAGGGTCTTGTGATTTACATCCAGATGCTTGGCAACTAATTCATATTTATGACAGTCACAGTGTCCCAGGGTCATATGAAGTGACCAAAACCTGCTGCAGCCACCCAGCAGACGGGGGGAATAAAACCAAACACCCCCCACCCCCGCTGCCAATACTCAACAGAAATGCTCACAACAATGAAAACCTCGGACAGGAGGAAGAGCCCCACTGGGTGGGCAGGCAGGTGTCTTGCTCGGCTGTGGCTTGGGGGGCACTTTTTTCAGTGCCACTGTAACTTCGAACAATCACTAAGCAAACTGTTGTAAATCGAGGACTACCTGTACTTTATAAATTTTTTCCTTTTTTTTTTTTTTTTTTGGTCATCAAGTTTTTGACACCTTGCTAGGCGACTGGTGGTACTCGGATATTGCCGTATCCTAAAAGTGGTACAATGGGTGAAAAGGTTGAAAAGCCCTGGCTTAGAGTATAGACTTAATTCAACTGCCTGTCCTAGTCATTTGAGCAAAAGGCAGCAGCTCTTAATTTAGGAACCTGCTCATGCATGCTTAGCAAGGACTCAAACATTCTCCCAAGGATGCTTATTTCACTAAGTATCTCTTATAGCAAAATCTCTTGTTTACACACCATGGAATCTCTTCTCTTGAGGAGATTAGAAAAATAAACATCATTTATATCCCTCCCTCCAGGAGCTTCTGCAAGGTGTAGGGGTGTTAAGTCAAGAGGGTGACAATGACCAGCCACTTTCTTTTGCTGTGTTTTATACTGCACAGATTTTAAAACGGCCATCTCATGTTTGTAAAAAAAAATAAAAAAAATTTTTTTGCAGACAGCCCCACTCCTTTCCTTTTCTTTAAATTTGCATGGACCTGTCTGAAAGAAATCAACGAGTTTTCACACACTGATTATTGTCCATGAAAGGGAGTGGCCCCTTCAACCTGGAGGCTCTAATTAGCAAAGGTGAGATCTATTTTGCTGGCAACGAGGGTCCTTCACGTTAATCCTACATCTGCAACATTGGCAGCAATTGTTAAACATTGGGAAATGCACCTATTGTCTGTTTATTTGTAGCAGCTGTTCAGAGAGGCTGTTGAGTTCATTATTTAGCACGTTTTAACTCCTGCTGAAAGAATCCTTGGGCAGCTTGCACATTATCCAGTATTTACTGATATACATATTTATTTTGCAAAGGCACATAACTGCCTAGCAAAGAAAGCTGATCCCAAAATGGCTGAATATTCATTTCAGTTCTGGGGGCCATTCAAATGATTTCACAAACATGCAAAGGTAAAGGCTAGAAAAAGGAGGGGGCAAGACAGAACAAAAGCACAGGGGCACATAGTAATATTTTCTAGATCAGGGGTGTCAACCTCAATTTCACTGAGGGTCGCATCAGCATTGCGGTTGCCCTGGGGGGGGCAGGTGGTTGTGGCCAGAGTGGGTGCAGCCTGCTGGGTGAGCGTGGATGGAGTGGGTGTGGCCTACTGGGTGGGCGTGGCCAGTTCTACATCATTCGCGCCAAGGGTGCCTATGGGGGTCTGGGCAGGAGTGGGACAGATCTGAGGGTCTCTGGCAGAAGGGGGTGGGACTGGGGCAAGTGCCAAGGCATGGTCCACCGGGGCAAGTGCCAAGATGGCCACCACAAAATTGTACATTGGCTCCTGGCAGGCCTGGGCAGGGCCAAGGCAGCGGGGGCCGTTCCCTCACTGTTTCCAGGATGGCTTCGCGGGCCACATGAAACCACTTCGCGGGCCGCATCCGGCCCCCTGGCCTTGTGTTTGACATGTCTGTTCTAGATTAACCAAAGACCAGCAAAATATTTTCTACAAATTGATACCAATCCCCTTGCAGTTACTTAATGTACCCATCTTATAACTCAAATTATCCAGGTGAGGTTATCACAGCGATGACAAACTCTTTGGATCCACATGTCAAAAATTCAGAAAATACCTATCTTGAGTCTGCTGGCATGTCATACGGCTCATCCCCACCCTGAACAAAAGGGGCCTTTCCAGACCTCCTCTCATCTCTTCTTTAGACCTTCTGGAAGTCACTTGAAAGGGTCCTGCTCTTGCATGTGACCAAAAATGGCATGGTGGGTCACTTGTGACATATATGTCCTAGGTCCATTATCACTGGTTTATCACTGCAGCATGCTAAACCCAAATGATATGGCTTAGTCCATAGCATGAACCAACCACTGTATGGGATGTGTTATACAAAGATGGTTTTATTCAACCAGCAAGGACAAACAAACCAAGACCTTGTTTCAAAGTTCTGTTATTCTCATCTCAGCATGCTTAGAGGAAACAAAGTTTTCCTTCATGCTTTATGTCAGTGGTGGAGAACCTATAGCAGGGGTGCCAGAGGCGGCACTCAGAGCCCTCTCTGTGGGCACGCGCGCCGTCGCCCCAGTCCTAGGCCTTCAGCTGGGTTTTATAAAACCTTTTCGCTTTAGGCCTCCGCTGCCGTGTGCAAAAAAAAAAAAAAAGGGTTCAATCAGTCAATTTTAACTTCTCGCGGAAAAAAAAAAGATCTTGCAAAGTTGGAATTGATTGATTGAACTTTTTAGTCCCACCCAGTCTGCCGTTACCACCGCAGCCACGCCCAGCCAGTGGGCCATGCCCAGCCAATGGGCCACACCCACCCGGCACTCGATAATGCATAAGTGGGTTTTGGGTTGCAGTTTGGGCACTCAGTCTCTAAAAGGTTTGCCATCACTGCTTTATGTGGTTTCTACCAACAACTCTGGGACCTCAGTTGCCCTCTCATGTTTTCTGATTCTGGAAATAATTTCTGGGTCACAATTCTACAAAATAAAGCATTGCTTTGCTTGCAGCTGTCCAGGTGAACATCCTAATGTGTGTATCTGGGGGTGGGGGTGGGGGTGGGGGTGCAGATGCTGACCAATTTGCTCTGAGAAAGCTCCTTTGCTTTGTTCAGACCAGACACCCATTTCACACAAGAGAAGAAGTTGTGCCAGTTGCCCACCCCATCCCTTTTTCCTTCCCTGAACTACGGTTCTCAATGTTGTTTGTGTCTCTGCTGATGAAGGCACAAAAGCCGTCGGAGGAGATGGCCACATTATACCAGATTTGCCTGGTGCTCTTTCATCATGCCAAGGGAAATCATACACACATCATTAAATGTAATAATATAGCAATAAGAGAGATAACAAGGAAGACAGCTGCCTCGTGCAGGATTTATATTTAGTGATTAACGGGGGATGGGTGTGTTTTCTCACTGCAGAGTCTGGTATCTGGCCATCAGATGATCTGAGCATTAAAGCAGCATGTGATGTAGCTCAAAATTGCATCTGAACTGATGAGAGAGGGGGGGAAAAAACAGCAAATGAGATACACGATCACTCCTTAAGTGATTCCCTACCCATCCTTGACTAGGAAAAAATCCCATCAGTGTGGTTGGTTCATTAGTTGATTCATTTATTCATCGGTTTATTCATTTAGTATTCATTCATTCATATTGCAATCTGTAGTTCTGCAAGATCTAAACCCAGAAGCGTCTCCTCCGTTTTGCTCATTGGCACCAACCTAAGGCAGCATTCAGACAAAGGGGAGGAAGTGGGGAATCCATGAAATAGAGGGAGAAGGGGTCAGGGCATGGGAAAAGGCAAAAGAAAGGTTGACGCTCAAGTTCCTCAGATTAAGTTACTTCTTGTTCTTCCATGAGAATCCGGTTTCTTTAATGCAGTGCTGTTGATGGCTCTTCACTCACAGCAGACCTCCACCCCAAGTTGTCTAGTGATAGTGTCATGCCTCCGTCGGAGCCTGACTCTGAGGATGACATGGAGTTCCCTGTTGAGGCCCAGGAGGGGGTGTCTGTGGCTTCGGAGGACTGTGGGGAGGAGCAGGCTGAAGCAGGCCAGGGCTCTTCAGGTTTGGAACAGGGAAGGCAGAGCTCAGGCGAGGAGCAAGGCCCCCTCCCCACCAGATCCCAGAGCAAGGAGAGCAGAGAGGAGGAGGGAACAACGGAGGCAGGCTCACTTGCTTGGGAGGAGAGCGTCACGCCCCACTCCACAAGGCACACCTGGGGAGTAGGTATTTAAGGAGACGCTGTGGGGTGGGGCATTTGCTGGGAACAAATGTGAACTCTTGTGATGTGAGCTCTTGTACCTGGACTCTTTGTATTTTGGATCAAGTTTGTTTCCTGCTGAGTTCTCCTTGCTGTCCTCAGTTTTGCAGTTTGCAGGTTACAGGCAAGCTGGGCATTGAAAAGATCATACTTTGTTTGTTATCTGTTTTACTTTAAAGAACTGTTTAACTCCGTTGACTGTTTTATTGAACTTGTGCCAGCATATGTGGGGGCTGTTGGGTGAACGTTGGCAGTGCTTACAAAGACAATTGTTCTGACCAGCTAAGTGCTTTGCCTCCGTTCGGGGCCCTGAGTCATCACAGATAGTCTGATAGCTTTAAAGGAGCTTTGGCAAGCTGGCTCTACCATGGGGCAGAAAGGTAAAGGTTTCCTCTGTCCAGTCATGTCCAACTCTAGGGAGCAGTGCTCATCTCCATTTCTTTGCCGAGGGAGCCAGCATTCTGTGGTCATGTGACTGGCATGACTATACACCGAACTGCACAGAACATTGTTACCTTCCCACTGAAGTGGTAGCTATTTATCTACTTGCATTTCCATGTTTTTGAACTGCTAGGTGGGCAGGAAGTGAGTTCATCCTGTCATGTGGGACTTGGGTTTCAAACTGCCAAACTTCTGGTCAACAAGTCTTAACTGCTAAGCCACTACACCCCTCTACCATGGGGCAGAGGGAAGCTATTGCCTTAGACCAGTGGTGGCGAACCTATGGCACGCATGCCAGAGGTAGCACTCAGAGCCCTCTCTGTGGGCACACGTGCCATTGCCCCAGCCTCATCTCCCCCCACGACCCCCTCCTCACCAGCAGCCCCCCTGGAGGAGAGTCGCCCCCGAGCGTGGCCCACACGGAGCAGCGCAGCCAAGGACATGGCAGCCAGGCAGCGTAGACAAGACTCTGCCCTCACGCCCCATCCCGCACAGTTGATGCTGAGGGGCACGAGCAGAGGGCGTGTCCGCCATGGCACTGCTGGGCTGCCTGGGCCATCTGCGGCAGGCCCTGGAGCCGGTGAGTCGCCCTGCGAGCAGGCGGGGTGGGGGACAAGATGGGGGCGGGGGCGGGGCTAGTTTTTGGGCACTGGGTCTCTAAAAGGTTCGCTATCACTGCCTTAGACAGCAGATAATAGGAGACAGCAATATCCACTCCCTAGTAAATTCCTCCTGAGTCATTAGTCATGCATTTCTTTGAGGGCCACATGGCATATCTACCACCCCACCCCACTCCCAAACTAGCCTACTGGGCTTGAAGACAACAGTTGACATTGCACTGAAGCACAATATGGAAAGAATAGCCTAGTTGGCTTCCTTAGATGGGGCCAAGATGGGCAGCAAATGACAACAAGCTGAGTATTATAGCTATCAAATAATGCAAGGGTGTAATTTGCATTTTTTGCACAAATATTATAGGTTTCATTTTGGCATCATTGTGGCTTCTGCCTGACACCTATGTTGACTTCTGTCAACAAAGTGAAGGTGTGGCACCATCTTCAATTCAGACAGTTGGCTGTCAAGCACAGTTGAAACGTAAAACCAGAAGAGAACCAGTGAGAAGAAACCAGGAGAGAATTTAGCAAGGAGGCTGCTGTTTTCCTTTAAAAAGAAAACATAAAAACCTGCCCATTATTTATCTAAATGTTTGGAAATCAAAGGAAGTATCTACAAAAACAAAAACAAGAAGTTTCCCGGCCTTCATTATTTGAAATTAAATTGCAAAAGAGGCAATGCTTTTTCAGGAAATGTGGATGTAGCAAATTCCCATGGAAAGAATTGCAGGTAGTTCTCAAATTATGAGCACAGTTGAGTTCAGAATTATGATCCTAAGTCATGCTGGTCATTAAGGTGGTCATCCCATGATCAGCCCAATTTTACAACATTTTTTACAGTGCCTGTTAAGTGAATCCACAGTCGTTAAGTAAACCTATTGTCCAGAATCATATTTTTTTTGAAAACCGAAAGTAAGCTCTAGTTTCCACCAAAAAAATGTATAAATTGTGGTCATGTGATCACAGGGCATTGCAGATGGCCATAAGTGCATCAAAAAGCACCAAAAATGTAATCACATGATGGGCGAGGGTGGTAGGCAACTATCAGAACTTTGAATCCAAGTTGTAAATACCTTCTTTGCAGCCCATCATAACTTTGAATGGCCACTAAGCAACCAGTTGTAAGTCAGGGACTACTTGTTCATATGACTGGTGCCTTCTAGCCTTGGTGGTTCTCAAAAATCTTGGTGGTTCTCAAAAGCGTTGGTCCCTTACTGGTCCATCTAAAAGAAAAAAGTTGAGAATTGCTGTTCTCTTTGTAAGGATAGCAGAAAGGAGAAGAGCAGCTATGAATCTGAACATCAGTAGAGAGATTGAAGAACCACACGACCAACTAATTGAAATCTTCTCTATGTTGTTGAGGAGGATCATGTTTCTATTTAAATTACAGAATTATAAAAACTAAATGTTCATCTGTATAACCTCTCGCTTCATCTTTTACCCCAAGATGCATTTCCTCTGTTGGGCTGAGGTTTATGTTGCCACCCTTGTTGGCTGCTTCTTGTGGTTTGGCTCATGTAATGGGGAATTATGGCTTATGGCTTAGCTTGTGGTCTCTACTTATCCCTTCATCGTTCTTTCTCCACATTTTGAACAGAAGCAGAGAAGTTGCTGAGGGCCAGAAAGTCATTGACTAAAGATAACTAAAACTAAAGAGGATTAGGGGACTGCAGGCTAAAGCATATAAGGAACGGTTGCTGGAATTGGGTATGTCTAGTTTAACGAAGAGAAGAATAGGGGGGACATGACAGCAGTGTTCCAATATGTTAGGGGCTGCCCCAAAGAAGAGAGAGTCAAGCTATTCTCCAAAGTGCCTGAAGGCAGGACAAGAAGCAACGGATGGAACTAATCAAGGAGAGAAGCAATCTAGAACTAAGGAGAAACTTCCTGACAGTTAGAACAATTAACCAGTGGAACAACCTGCCTCCAGAAGCGGTGAATGCTCCAACACTGGAAGTTTTTAAGAAGAGACTGGACAGCCATTGAGCAGGGGGTTGGACTAGATGACCTCCAAGGTCCCTTCCAACTTTTTATTACTGTTGTTGTTGTTGTTGTTGTTGTTGTTGTTATTATTATTATTATTATTATTATTATTATTATTATTATTATTATTACTCCTTTGGTCCTGAATCAGCAGTTGGAAGTTCACAAGGTAAGAGGAGGTTATAAAGTATTTTCTGATGAACATTGGTATTACATCTCCAAAGTACATCTGACAGAAGACACTTTGGGGAAGCACTTAGAATCACAAAGTCATAAGATCGGAAGAAACTTTGGAGGTCTTCTAATCCAAACTTCCAGCAATGGCCTTCCATAAGTAGATTTTTTAAAATGCCTTTTGAATAAGTAGCCTCTTCTATTTATTCTCAGAAAGAAAGAATGCACAAAACAATAAAAAAACCCAAACCAACACAATTTCTTTTAAATATATATATATATTGCACAGACATTTTGTAGCATGATGAACTTGTATTTTGATATCTCTTGCAATTAATTGTGGAAATCCTTGCTCCGCTGACAGGAAATTATTCCATCTTTAAGTACTCTCTCCTTCAGAGGCTATTGTGGGGAAAGGTGAGACCTTTTTAGGTTATTTATGATGCAAGCTGCACTATCCTTAAAAACTGCAATTTTTCAGCTGCCAAAGCACATCCTTGCAAAGTTCAACAGAATCATAAATAATGGAAGTTAATATTCCTCTACAATATTTATGCAAATTCTAAAGAGTGTTAAAAGTTAAAAATGAAAGCAGAGCATGTCTTCCCAGCCCTCTTCCATTCTCTATAACTTATGTGCGGTTTATAGCACTTTTCTCACACTAAACTTCTGATGATGTTTTCTTTATTTAGATGCCTGCAGATCCAAAAATAGAACAGGCCAAGAAAGATGCAACATTTTTTTTTAATGCTAAAATGGAAACAGATTTTTAGAAACTGCAGAACTGCGCTGTTTGAAAAGAGGATTTATATACTGGAGTGGTGGTAATAACTGATTTGGAACTTCTGTTCAAAGGCAATCTCAAACCAACTTTCTGAAATTGATCCCTGATTTAATCAGAATCGTAACTTTGAATCAGATGCATCCAACTCAATCCAATCTGATCTGGACTGCTTTGGATGGCTTTAGGCACAGATGTTTTTAGAGTGCGAGATGATTCAAACCTAATCAACCTGATTCAAATGATCCAATCCCATTCAAATGTATCTGACAGTTTAAATCCACATGTCAGTTTGAATCACACTGATAATTCAGACTGAGGCTAATTTGCACACCCATAATAAATACCATTTCATAGAATGATAGAATAGGAGGATGACAAGAGTTTGTAGATTTTCTAGTCCAGCTTGAAGATGTTTGGACTTCAAATCCCAGAATTCCTCAGCCAGCATGCTGTGAATTGAAGTCCACACATCTTCAAGTCTCCAAGGTTGAGAAATACTGATCTAGGACAAGCCCATGTCCCATGAAGGAATGTTACAACAAGAGAGTACCCGTTAGTCTTAATATTTAAGACTGCAAATGACTTGTTATAAAAATATATGAACTTGACAGCACTGGGGGATAGACCGTTTCAGATCTCTGGAACTGTCAGACATTCCAGCTAAGCCAGACAGAGAACACAATTAGGTGAGCTAATTCTACTTTATTGTAAAGCTACATCAACCAAATCTTACAAGTCAGAAAGTACAATTCTCCGGTTACCACTTTTACAGTCCAAGAAATTAGGGAAGATGTCTTCTGAGTCTCTTGCTCCACCCACTATGCAGCTCTGGGCTAGACCATCTCTTATCTGAACATTTGCTATGCAGCATTTCTTTGTCTCCTCTACCAAGGTCATTCCCACACACCATTGCATAGTTTTCTTTCATTATCTTCCAGCAGGGGTGTCTGCAAAGTACTTTAAAAAAAAAATCAAGATGGCAGTCGTGAGAATGTGATCACAGTTCTGCTGGTTTGAGTTGCAAATTTGCTTCCCATGTCTTAGCTTAAAAAAGAAGTGTTACTAATATGCTACAGATATCAACTGCGTGACAATAATAGCTGGGAGTTTCTTTTACAGTATAAGGGCAACATCTAGAAAGGAAGGGAGAGAATCAACTCTCAAAGGATCCCAAAAAGCAGCTGAGACTCGCAAAAACCACCGAAGTTAATAGAATGAGATAGTTGTGCGTCTTTGACCTCTGAAGGAATGAGTGAATGTGAAACCTGGTTAAAATCTGTAATCTTTCACCACTCTGACTGCATAATGAATAAGCCCAGGAAAATGTTTGTTTTTCTCTGAATCAATCTCCTCTATTGAGCTGCGGAAGAGCTACCATTTCAAAGAGTTAAAAGAAACATAAATGGGGCTTGGGCAACCAAAAGCCAGAGTTCCTTAAAAAACCTTTCACAATGAAAGTGAAGAGAACTAATTTGCTCTTGAGAAATGTAAGGCTTTTCTAATGAAAACCCAGAATTTTCTCTGCCATCAATGAAAGGAATTTATATGCATGTGCAACTGCCTTTGTATGTATAGAAAATGTTTCAAGGTGCTTCCTGATAAAAAATACAATGACTTCCAAGCATGGTTTTGTGGCCCGCTCCAAGTTCTTTGCTCTAGCTATCTATTTGCAAATCTATTAGCAAATCTCCTTCTGAAGGGGAAGAAACCCTAAATCTATCTGCTTCATCTATGTCCCCCATCAGATTTGAGAAAATAAAAGAAAACAAGACAGTTAGAAATTGGGGGTTTGCTTTTAAGTTCTCCCAGCCACTGCTAAAAAGTTATTTACGACCTGTCCTCAAAGTTATGACTACTCTGTCTCTGTCTTTGTCTCTCTCTCTTGATGTCTGTCAAAACAAAGCAAGATTGTGGCATACACTTGAAAGGAGACCAGGAAGCCTGTAATTGTGGGGTTTGTCTGGCAAGAACAAAGAATGCTTATTCACAGGGAATATGCACGTGTAGGGAATATGCACGTGTAAAGCTTGTAACAATTCTGTGTGGTCAAAAAGCTGATAAAAATAACAAAAGACTTAGGCATCTTGCAAGCTCAGCTAGAAGATAGGAATGGGGATGGCCTGGAGCAAATAGTATGTGTATTAGATAACTCCTGAAGCATTCATTAGCCAAGTCTTTGGAATGGGGACAGCTAGAGACCAATAGAATAATGGTTAGATTATTATTGAAATGTTTATTAGATGATATTTCTTATATATCCCACCTTACCCCGCCTT
>NW_015388151.1:57725-65753 GCF_001527695.2 Protobothrops mucrosquamatus
AGAGAGAGAGAGAGAGAGAGAGAGAGAGAGAGAGAGAGAGAGAGAGAGAGAGAGAGACCCATGATTGCATTTTGGGTGCTTGGCAACCAGCTCATATTTGTGACCTGTTGCAGTGTGTCCCTCAGGCATGGGACTGTGATTTATAACTTTTTTGCCAGTTTGGGGCAAAAAAAGCCCATTCGAAAAAATGGACTTGCTTAACAACCAACCATGTGGTTTGCGTGGTGGCGCAGTGGTTAGAATGCAGTACTGCAGCCTACTTCTACTACAATGCCCATTGAGTCTGTTGGTGCAACAGGAAGATAACAAGCTTCAAACTGCTACTGCCTAACCCAGGGGTAGGCAACCTTGGCTCTTTTATGACTCGTGGACTTCAACTCCCAGAATTCCTGAGCCAGCCATGCTGAGGGGAAAGGGAGACGTTTCCATGCTGAGCCATGCTGGCTCAGGAATTCTGGGAGTTGAAGTCCACACGTCATAAAAGAGCCAAGGTTGCCTACCCCTGGCTTAACCCATTTTCTCCCTTGGTGTGATATTTTATTTTAAGAACTTATTTTTGAGTTCCTGGTTTGGACTGCTGACATTCCAAAGAGGCTGGTTTTGTTATCAACTCCTTGTTCATAAATTCTGCTTAAAAGATTGGGGAGAATAAACTGCAGCAGGTTTTTAAGTATTTGAAACCCAGTATTTATTTCTTATCACAAGTGAGCTTCCCACAAAATCCCTTCCCACAGATGGCAAGGGATTTTGCCACACATAACTCTCACATAATCCATGCATTTTTATTGCTCTTCTTTTTGAGAATGATATCTGCGCTGGTCTACGAACCTAAGCTCTGAAGTGTTTTAGAGATAGGGTTATTTGTCCCCCCTCCAAGTGGAGCTCAGCAATTGCCTAATTCAAATCAGATCCATGATTTGGATCATATCTCCATGTGGTAAGATAGATACTTTAGATAGGCTCACACATACATAATTGGCTCTATATGTCTACTGCAGTGGTGGCGAACCTATGGCACGCGTGCCACAGGCGGCACTCAGAGCCCTCTCTGTAGGCACCCGTGCCGTTGCTCCAGCCCCGCCTCCCCCCTCTCCTCACTAGCAGCCCCCCCGGAGGAGAGTCGCCCCCGAGCGCGGCCCGTGCAGAGCAGCACAGCCAAGGACATGGCAGCTGGGCAGTGGGGACAAGACTCGACCATCACACCGCATTGTGCACAATTGATGCTGCAGGGCGCAGGCGGAGGGGGGTTGCCATGGTGCTGCTGGGCCACCTGGGTGATCTGCGGCAGGCCGTGGAGGCGATGGGTGGCCCTGTGGGTGGGCGTGGGGCACGGGGACGGAGCAGGGGGGTGGGGGGTGGAGTGGGGGGCGGGGCGGGGCAGGTCTGGGTTTTGGGCACTCGGTCTCTAAAAGGTTTGCCATCACTGGTCTACTGTTTCTATTATTATTATTTTTGCCTAAACAAAGAACATCTAACTTTCAGTGCACCACAGGTTCCCCCATCTGAGGCTGTCCAGATGCAAAGGGCTACTTTCTCCAATATACACAACTATTTCTAAACATGCTTTCACCTAAGGTCTGATATATCAGGAGGCCCTCAGTTAGGACTGCAGTGGTTCAGTGGTTAAGTCACTGGGCTTGTTGGCTGAAAAGATGGCAGCCTAGGTCAAGATCTGAGAGCCGTGTGATGGGGTGAGCTCCGGTCCTCACCCCAGCTCCTCCCAACCCAGCAGTTTGAAAGCATGCAAATGTGAGTAGATAAATAGGTACCACTTCAGTGGGAAGGTAACAGGGCTCCATGGTGTCATGCTGGCCACATGGCCACAAAAAGTCCTCAACACTGGCTCAACAGCCTCGAAACTGCCCCCTATAGTCAGCAACATCTAGCAGAGTAAAATCTGCAGGGACTCCGTTACCTTACCTTTTTTTACCAGTTAGGATTAAGGGTAGGAAGACCCTGAATAGATGGTGTAATGTACTGAGCTTAACTTATGGAACAGGTGCAGGAACTGTTAGCAGACCACTGGCCTGCTAGCCAGACTTGCTGTCTACAAGGCTGATTAGTATGCATTTGAGCGGGAGAATACGGTGCATTCATTGGCTGACACCACCCCAAGCTGAATGTATAAATAGGGGCGGAGCTGTTCTATTCGCGAGTCACAGGCATTGAGACGAAGCGAGTAACACAAAGCAAGTCTTCTTTATTGTAAATCATCAACAGATGGCGTGCTGGCCTTTTATAGTCTCCATGCAAGGACAGCGTCAACCAATCAATGCAAAGCTGGTTTCGTGCCTTACGCATGTGCGCAAGGCTGGTGACAGCCTGTCTGGTCCCGGGCAACCACGTGGTCTGCCCGGGACTCTCTGCAGCCTTTCTGAGCCTGCTGAGCAATTCAGCAGACCCAGGACATAACAGGAGCCATCTTTGTTTTGAGTTCTGTTTTGTCTTCAATCAAGAAGTACCTGTTGATTACTCCTGCCTCTTCAATGCTGAACCCAGCAGAAAACAGAACAGATGGAATTGTTGGAAAGGAAGGAAAGATCAATTTTGTGTGCCTTCTTTGCCTGCAGCTAAAAAGCAACCATCTCAGAGAACAAAGAAACTTACCCTTTACCTTCTGTCCTGGTTTTAAAAAAAGGTCATTGCTTCTGGTTGGTTATTGGTCAGACTGCCTGCCCTAGATCTTCCCAGGTACTTTGATCAGCAAAAAGACTGTGTTGAAAATATCGCAGGCTGTGGCCCTGAAGGAGATATAGTTAGCTCCAGATCTCCCAAGACATAGGAAAGTGACAAAATTACATCTCAGCCACCAAACTTTTTAACAGTTGGTTTTTATTTTATTGTATTGATTTTACCGTTATGATTCATGTAAGTAGCTGTAAGCTACTCTGAGTGTTTATAGAAATAGAATAGAAAGGAGGGGTTTGGATTTAATAATCAAGGAACAAAATCCGTTCTATTCTTTCTGTAACACCTTCTCACAAACTAAAGTGGAAAAAAAACTGCCTTCACGGCCTGGGATTGCCCAGAGGAGTTGAGTGTTGTTAATTAACTAATGAATTAATTACTAACCACACTTATTGGGAAATAAGAAACTCCCACCAGCTCTGGAGAGAGTACTTGGAAGCTAAAATAAACCCAGAGTTAAGGATGAACTGCCTTGACTTGGCATTGCTTTATTCCCTCTTTCCATATTGATTCTCCTGCATAAACACAAACAGTCAGAACCAAGAAGAGTTCAGTCATTTAAAGTGCATCATTGCGAGCCACTTGGCAAAGATGTACAGAGCCATGTTGATGCAAAGCCATTTTTATGTCTCCCTGCAGAGGCATAATATCAAGTTATGGATTGATCTGAATCTTTAGCATGCAGAAAAGATGATAGAACAAGGGCGAAGATAACAGCGTAGAATTCTTCAAACGTCTGCCATAAACTAACTGTTCATTAGAGCCACTGAGAAGCACTACAAAGGGGCAGTGGCTACCAGCCAAGATTCTGTACACCTGTGCAAGTAAAACTGCCAAAATTAGCCACGGGAGGAGTTTCATGCATACAAACCAGGTCATCAGTGAAGGTCCATGATACAGAGTTGGTTTCCTTTGAACATTGGTTGCAGTGGTGGATGAAAGTCCACCAGAATAAAAGATGTGATAGATGGTGATACCTCAATAACATCTATCTCCTGCCAATTAAAGCATTCTGCTTACTTATAAAACAAGAACTTGAGATTCTTGTTAAATATTCTAAACTTAGTATAATCATAGATGTGTCCATGTTATGGCCAACCTGGGACCACAAAAAAAGCTTATTAATGGTTTCAGAATATAGAAAAAAGAGTCTCAAGGGACCTTCACAATTTCCATTTTTGAACTACAGTTGGCTGAAACATCTGACCTAGTTTTTGGAATTATTTTTTTTTCTTGTCGGATCAAAAATTTTGGAGAACCAAACACTTTGCCAGTTCTTTGGCAGCATTTTGGTTAACCTTAAAATTATAGTGTCTTTGTTAACACCTTTTGAACTTGAAATGCCAAATATGTGATGTCTTCAGTTTTTATAGTTACTGCATTAGATTACAGAATTAAGAAAATGCACACATATCCATTCTACATGGCCCTTGGCCACATTACTTGAAAGACCATCTTTTCCCAATTACATCTATCTGATCCACCAGAGGCATAATATGTTACAGGCCCCCTCTCTTAAGCAGACCCATCTAGTGGGACTAAGAATAAGAGCCTTCTCCGTGGTGGCTCCCCCCTTATGGAAATAAAATTGCCCTTCACCTTGACTGTCTTTTGAAAGGCCCTGAAGATGTGGTTTTGCCAGCAGGCCTGGGGATCCCAAGCTGCTATGGAGCCTATCAAGAGGTTGCTTTCATTGTTGTCATTGGGGGTGGGGCTTATTGGGTTTTGAATTGGATTGTTAGTTCTTTATGCTGCCCACAATCACTCTGAATGAGTTGGGCGGCCATATAAATTTTCTTAATAAATAAAGAAGCTTTTAATTGATCTAATTCCATACAGATGTTTATTTATGTATTTTCAGAATTGAGAGACTGTACATAGCCATTTCAAATTATAAGAGAAGACTTCCACAGTAGGGAATAATCACAAATTATTGTAGGGAATAATCACAAATTATTAGTAACTGTATACAAATACAGTTATATCCAGAAGATTCCTTATCCAGCCTTCTTCCCTGACCTGCTAGATCAGACATGTCAAACACAAGGCCTGCGGGCCGAATGCGGCCCGCGAAGTGGTTTCATGTGGCCCGCGAAGCCATCCTGGAAACAGTGAGGGAACGGCCCCCTCTGCCTTGGCCCAGGCCAGCGGGGAGCCAATGTACAATTTTGTGGTGGCCATCTATGCTGAAATGCATTCAGTCTTAGCTCCATAAGGCCCCCCCCCCGCATGGCCTGAGAGGAACATTGAGGCTCCTCCCGTGGACCATGCCTTGGCACTTGCCCCGGTCCCACCCCCTGCTGCCAGAGACCCTCAGATCTGTCCCACTCCTGCCCAGGCCCCCACAGGCACCCTTGACACGAACGATGTAGAGCTGGCCACACCTACCCAGTAGGCCACACCCACTCCATCCACCCCCACCCAGTAGGCCGCACCCACACTGGTCACACCCACCTGGCCCCCTGAGGGCAACCACAATGCTGATGTGGCCCTCAATGAAATTGAGTTTGACACCCCTGTGCTAGATTGTCCATATGTGGGGAAATGTTTGGAAGGG
Source organism: Protobothrops mucrosquamatus (assembly GCF_001527695.2). NCBI lineage: Eukaryota > Metazoa > Chordata > Lepidosauria > Squamata > Viperidae > Protobothrops > Protobothrops mucrosquamatus. The sequence continues at coordinate 62,971 of NW_015388151.1, forward strand.
AAGAATACTCTGACATGAGATCCCATCTCAGCAGAGTATTAGGCAGTCCCTAATCGAATCCCTGCCTTTGTAAATGTGAAGGCTGAATATTGGACTAGAATAACTGCATTAAGAGGGAAGGGAGTTGATGCTTCCCAAGGACGCCGAGCAAAAGAACGATACAAGAGGCCATCCAATAATTTGCAAAGCAGTTACAAGCAGGGCTTGCTCTCATCTATTAATCTCTGAAGAGCAATATACTCACAGCAGGGACTTTCACACTCGGTTGTACCTGAGGAAGGGATGGCACAGACGGGAGACTTTAATTTATCATCTCAGGCTACTGTAAGATTTTGATCATTTTAATCATAGGAAGGAGCAGTGACCACGTAGAGCTGAGTTCAGAGGAAGTGACTCCCGCCCCCGCCCCCCGTCATGCAGAAAATAAGATCAAGGATAAAGTGCATTGAAATTGAATTAGGAGGTTGGGCTGGCGTGATGCAGACGTCTGCGTTGTTGATATGTTTCCGTGATAGGCTTGGCCATTAAATTGATTCTGAAGCAGGCGTATGTCGATGGGCTATTTTCCCCCTTGTACTTTGTAACCAAGAAAGGCTCCTAAATAGTCTCACAACAGTCAGTAATAAAAGCAGCCTTTGCCTTCAGATTTATGATAGAAAAGACATGACATAAAGTGCAACTTTATTGGAACAGAACAGGAAGGAAAGTGAATGAGGTCCTTAACCAATGCGAATGAAAATAGTCCATTAAGAGATGAAAATACTTGAAAATACGGTACTCATCTTTTATCAGAGCTGGCAGTATGATCTTGCGGCTTTCTCAGCATAACTGAAAATGGCAATAAGTGAAAACCCAAATCTAGGCTGGGCCAGGTTAAACACATGCTGGCTCTCAGGTCCCTGAACTCTCATCCACATATCCCAAATGAAGATTTACAGGTAGTCCTTGACTTACGACCACAATTGAGCTGAAAATATCTGTTGCTAAGCAAGACAGTTGTTAAGTGAGTTTTGCCCCATTTTATGACCTTTTTGCCACCGTTGTTAAGTGAATCACTGCGGTTGCTAAGTGAATCAAGCAGTCTTTGAGTGAATCTGCCATCCACCATTGACTTTGCTTGTCGGAAGCCAGCTGGGAAAGTTTCAGATGGTGATCGTATGAGCCCAGGACAATGCAATTGTCATAAACACATGCCAAATTCAGTGCCTGAATTTTGATCACGTGACCATGGAGATGCTGCAATGGTCATAAATGTGAAAATTGTCATAAGTCACTTTTTCAGGGCTGTTGTAACTTCAAACAATCACTAAATGAATGACTGTAAGTCAAGGATTACCTGTACTTTATAGCCTTTTTCTCACTGTGATGGGAAACCTTCCTTTTCATCCTTTAGGTTAAAATCGGGGGTTGAAATGCCTGCATTCTTATTCACACATGGGTTAAAAGTAAAATAGTTGCTGTACAAATTAAACCTAGCATACCAGGTTAATTTAAACCTTGTCTCTAACATGCAAGGTTCCTATACGAACAAATCGGGTTGGCTTTATAGCAGACATGTCAAACTCGCAACGTCACGTGACGTCACGCAATGTATTGGGACGGTTTTGCCATTGCCAGCAAAGGGGTGGGTGCAGCTTCCGGATGACGCCCCTGATTTATAGGGAATAGAATTGGAATGGACCTTCGAGGTCTTCTAGTCCAACTCCCTGCTCAAACAGAAAACCCTATACTATTTCAGCAAATGGTTCTCCAATCTTTTCTTAAAAACCTCTAGTGATGGAGCACCTACAACTTCTGAAGCAGCCAGGAAGTTTTAGTAGATGAAGGATCGTTTAAATATAGCAATTTCTACTGTGGAAAGTATTTGTTTTCTCATTCTTTTCTTTAAAATAACATGTCCCATTGCATAATTATCTAACTCCCTCTGCATAATTGCTATTAACTTCAAAGTAGCAATATAGCGTCAGTATAGTTTACGCCGCCGTGCAAACTGCAGCTTGATATAGCTCACAAAATTATCTTCAACCAATGATTAACTGTGGTTTTCAGATTCCAGGATTCTATCCATTGCCTGCTGGAACAACTAGAACAACAGTAGAACAACTAGAACTACTAGAACAACAGTATTCCAGGCAAAGTCTGACTAGCCTGAATAGCTATGATTTCACATGTTCTTGACCTTATTGATCCCAAGATCGCATTAACTCTTTTGACATCTACAGCACTCTGCTTGCTCACACTTATTCTGTGGTCTACCAGGATACACAATTTCTTCTCACAAACTCTATTATTAAGCCAGAAGATTGTCCAAGTTCCTATAAACACTTGATATCTGATATACGTTTTCCTAAGTCCTCCTAAATAGTACCAGTTGGTTAGCCCAGGACGTAGCCATTTTTTATGGTTCTGTGTGCCTCATCAAAATCTTCTGAGATTTCTTGAGATTGCCTGAGATTTCAGGATTCCATATTATTCAAAAACCAAAGAAATGAGGTAACATGCTCTTTTAGGGGTAACTTCCTGAGGTTTGTGAGGTTCATGTCAAGGAATTGCACAGCAGCTGACCAGATGAAGTCAGAGACACTAATAATAATAATAATAATAATACATTGACTTATATGCCGCCCTTCTCCCCACGGGACTCAGGGCGGCTCACAGCATATTAAAACAACATAGCACATTTCCCCAATAAAAGCCAATTAAAAACCAAATATTTGTAGCTGTGTCTCTTATTAAAAATCATTAAAAATTATCCCTATTTAAAATTCACCCTAGGTCAGTCC
>NW_015388151.1:66192-73124 GCF_001527695.2 Protobothrops mucrosquamatus
CTCCCAGCGGCTTCACATAAATATTGAACAGTAGGGGAGAGAGGACCGACCCCTGAGGCACCCCACAAGTTAGGGGCCTAGGAGTCGACCTCTGTCCCCCTGCCAATACAGACTGCGTACGGTCGGTGAGGAAGGAGGAGAACCACTGCATAACAGTGCCTCCCACTCCTAACTCACCGAGACACCGCAGCATGATACCATGGTCCACAGTATCAAAAGCCGCTGAGAGGTCCAAAAGCACAAGGACAGAGGAATAACCCCTGTCCCGGGCCCTCCAGAGATCATTTACCAACGTGACCAATGCCGTTATATATGTCTACAAACTTGTAGACATATATAAACAACACAAGATAGTCAGGAGCACAAGAATATCATGAGGTAAAATGAATCAGTATACAGAACACGCAGAAGAAAAAGGCGGGAAAAGGGGGAAACACCCCTTTATACTTACAGCAACCAATCATAGCATAGATTGCCTCATGCATGAGTCAGCACTCTCCAACTAATCAACGACAACTGTGTGTTCTGGCCTATTGTACACTTTACTGTTTCAACTACTAAATTCAATATACTAGTTCATATTTCCAACCTTTCTGTTGGTCTTTCAGAAGCTTCTCCCCATTAATGCAAGACAAAAGTGGTGTGTATGTGTGTTTATTTACCCAATTTAGGATTTCAGCAATGAAATTGAGTGTTATGTTAATTTGCATCTCAATGCAGAAAGAAAATGGAAATTCCATTATTTGTATCCTGATGAGCATGTTTTAATTTTCAGTCTTGACACTGTGATTAACACTTCTAATGAAGTTTCTAGTATAAATCATATCCTAATAAGCTGACTGAATGATAGCTCAGAAAAGCAAATTGCAGGCTATGAAATAATTACAAGCCCAAGCCATTAACAAAATTCAATGAAGCACAGTATGGTGATATTCTCAACAACATTTGTCACACAAATTGCATCGTAAAAAATACTGTATGGAATCACAACATGTTTCAGAGATTCTGCAATTGCTTAATCAATCAGTTTAATCAATGTAATACATCTTTAGACAGTTCAACGTTTAGGCAGGTAAGAATGGAGGTGTCAGACCTGCCTCAGATTGAACTACTAAGTAGAAACGATCCTTGGCTCTATTTGTTGCAAAAGGTATAGTTTATTGAAGTGCTTCAGCAAAAGGGGTCCCAGCCAGCAAAATGCCAGGACCCAGAACAAAGGATTCAACAAGCTTTTATACAGTTTTTCAAGGCGAGATAAAAAAAACATGGTCTAATAGGCTTTTTGAAAGTTATCTAAAGAGTCCTCTATTGACTCCACTACATCCCAATGTCTAAGACTTAACTAATAACTTCAAAAGTTATCTAACAAGTATTCTATTAGCTCTACTTCAACCCTATTCCTAAAAGTTAACTAATAGGCATCCTAGAAGACTTTTAGCAAGTCTTCTATTGGCTCTGTCTTAGCCCTATTCCTTATTTTAGGAATATGTCTTGTATGATATGTCTGAGAGTCAGCTCTTGTTTCTACATTGAAGGGGGCCCCACCTGTTCATACTCCCTCTTCCTTTATCTTTGCAAATCACATCTCCTCCCTTCCTTCTGAGTTCATGCCATAGCCTTGCATTTTTACAGTAAATGACTCATCAGAAGAAGTCAATCTGTTGAAGTTGGATAAAAGGGCCAGTGAAGAAGGATATGATACTTAAAGGATGGCATAGAAAAAAAAATCAGGACTGGTTCTCTTTTGTTCTGTCAGATAATAGATTTAATGTATAGAAAGTCAAAATAAATTTGAACATTAAGGGGGCAAAAGGTTCTAACAGAAAGAGCAGTTTGATGGTGGAATCAGTGACCCAGGGAACCATGGATTTGCTCAAACAAAGAACAGACAACTGTCTGTTGAGCATACTTAATCTGGATTCTTACACTGAGCAGGGATAGGTCTTTGTGGCTTTAATGGCTCCTTCAGTTCTATGGCCTTGGCTCTTTTATGACTGGTGGACTTCAACTCCCAGAATTCCTGAGCCAGCCATGCTGAGGGGAAAGGGAGAGGATTCCATGCTTAGCCATGCTGGCTCAGGAATTCTGGGAGTTGAAGTCCACGAGTCACAAAAAAGCCAAGGTTGCCTACTCCTGCCTTAATGGAATGACCATGTGCTTTCTAACTCATATCTTTCTTCACAAATGCTTTTTCAAAAAGCAACTGGACTTCCTTTGGTTTTGCATTTCAGTTCTCATCCAAGCAGCTTCTTCAGTTCTGAATGAATGGTGGAGAATGGGAGGATTTATATTTCTTGCAGTCATCTGGTTGTGAGTACTCTTTCTGAGAATTGGTGAGACCATTTGGAGGTTTATCACAAATTTAAAACACTGTCCTTTTAGCAGTTCCAAGAAGGTTCCACACCCATTTGCACTATTCAGGTGACCCTGAAGGCACAGATAACCTCCAAGTGGCCTCAACGGCTCTCAGAAAGAGTGCTAACAACCAGATGACAATAAGGAATATAAATCCTTCCATTCTCCACCATTCAGTCAGAACTGAAGAAGCTTCTTGGATGAGAAGCGAAACATCTTCAGGCAAAAACAAAGAAAGTCCAGTTGCCTCTGAAAAAGTACTTTGGGGACAACCATGACCTAAATGACTAGGTATCTCCATAATCATACCTTACCTCTTCTCTTGGATTTCTTTTTTTTTCTTAAAACTTTTAATAGAAGCTTCATATAATAAATAATTACAACAGAAAGAATGCATTTAACCAATTACAAGAAAATGAAAACTAAATGACTTTCTTCTAGACAAGTCCATGGGTGACTTTATAAATCCAGTGCTTTCTATTCCTAAGCCTCTTATTTGATTATACAAAAGTCACTACGCTCTAAATGAGCAATTTTCTTTTCATTGTGGAATTCAGCTCTGTCGATGTGAGATTTGGGACTTCCTGTTTTTTTGAAGCCATTCCTGAAGTTGTCGGACTTTGACAAGAGGGTCTTGGATTTGTCCCTGCACGGTGCCATAGTTGGTATTTTGGACCCAGCCAACTAGACCCAACTTTTTTCCTTGTGCCTGGGTATGTTTGCGGAAAACTATCTCTTGCACTTTCCCAAACACCTCATAGTCCACCGAAACGAGGCCTTGCCCCTCAGCCATGGTCGGGGGTGCCTGTACTCGCAAGACCGGCTTCAGTTCAGTATATAGAACCAAAGTGGAATTAATTAATAGTCGAACAGTGCTGCTTTTTTATGGCTAAACGGCGGACAGCTTGGGCTATAACTGATATCTCTTGGATTTCTAAAGGAATAGACCAAGTGCCACCAAAGAGCATTAAAAACACTTTCTGGGATACATGGGTGTCCACAGGATATGGTAAAAAAAAATCAGAATGGCAGCTACAAAGTTGTGATCAAAGCTCCATCTGGATTTTATGTATGTTGCACTTAGAAAACAAATGGAGCTTTGATCACCGTATCACAGCCATCATATTAGTTATTTGACAACACTGTGTAGACACCCCTGCTAAGGTAGGCATTTCTTCCTCTGTTTATAGATCGCCACTATCCATTTAGATTGCATTTGCCTCCTTCTTGCTCTCTGAACTTGAGCTGTTTTTCAGGTATTGAGTTATCTTATAAAAAAAACCTGATGTTCAATTTTGATCAACATCATGCGACTCATGCGACAGCAGGTCAGCCAGTGATCTGAGAAATAAAATTGAGTTTCACAACAGATGATAACTATCATCTCAAAGTAGATAGTGGATTTATGTACTGTGGATTTAAGAGGAATCAGAGAATGAACCTGTCATATTTAGCCAGGCTAAAATTACATGTGTAGAAGCTCCAAATAACTTTTTATCATTGAAAATTTATGGTTACATTTCTCATAGCCTAGAGATTATTCTCTTTCTCTTTTATTTTATTTTTTCAACAACTAACCAGATTGTCCCACCTCAGAACTTTTCTCTGCCTCCCTTCCTGCCCAGAAGAAATAGAGGTTCTCAATGGTGTCTCTCATCAGAGCTTGGTTAGATCTCCAACCATCTTAAATCTATAATCCCATGTTAATACCAATTGGTCCATATTATACTCTGCATGTGAAGAATGGCCAACTGTGGTGAGTACAGAGGCTGTTGATTGAACTGCAGACTTCTTAATGAGTGTTGGGTGTCCAAACATCAATGATCCCTAGATCAAAAATAATGTGTGTAAGGGACTAAGTATCCAGCCATCACATGGGTCTGATTTTAAGTAGTGTAAAACTGAGACATTGAGCATATTTTTCCTACTGTTCTCATTTAATTTAATGAATGAAAATTGCTTTCAGCATTTCTTTCAGATGAGAAGATTGTTTTCACAGACATTTTATGAATGGAGCGTGATGTTCTTGCATTTGGTGACAAAATTAAAAAAAAGAGTATTTGTGAAAATTCTGCTGTTCATTGCTGGAGGGACAGTCAGTCTGTAGACTCCATCTTCCCAATGTGCATGTAATCCCAAATAAAGGAATCATCATGAAACTTTTCCCATGGAGTTTTTCCTGATGGGGAAACAAGGGTATTCTTCTGAGGCAGAAGAAGGTGTAACAATAACAATAACAATAATAATAAAGTTGGAAGGGACCTTGGAGGTCATTTAATCCAACCCCCTGCTCAGGCAGGAAACCCTATACCATTTTGGACAAATGGCTGTCCAACCTCTTCTTAAAAACTTCCAGTGTTGGACCATTCACTGCTTCTGGAGGCAGGTTGTTCCACTGGTTAATTGGTCTAACTGTCAGGAAGTTTCTCCTTAGTTCTAGGTTGCTTCTCTCCTTAATTAGTTTCCATCCATTGCTTCTTGTCCTGCCTTCAGATGCTTTGGAGAATAGCTTGACTCCCTCTTCTTTATGGCAGTCCTTGAGATACTGGAAGACTGCTATCATGTCCCCCCTCGTCCTTCTCTTCGTTAAACTAGACATACCCAATTCCAGCAACCGTTCCTTATATGTTTTAGCCTCCATTCCCCTAATCATCTTTGTTGCTCTTCTCTGTACTTTTTCTAGAATCTCAACATCTTTTTTACATCGTGGTGACCAAAACTGGATGCAGTATTCCAAGTGTGGCCTTACCAAAGCATTGTAAAGTGGTATGAATACTTCACGTGATCGTGTGAATGAAGCAACATCAGCATGGTATCCAGAACCACCTACAATCATCACCAAGTAAATTCAAAAACACCACCAAAACCAAATTTGCAAATATCATGAGAAAGCTGAAAAACAAAAGCTTCTTTCACAGGGGAAGCAAATTTTCAAAGCAAATCTCAGCACAGCCCTATCTAAATGTTTGTATTCTCCACAAGCATCCACTGGGACCATGAGCAAGATGCTACCAGGCACACCGTTACACACCAGCCTAGAATTTCCAAATGCACCTCAGCACTGAAGCTACACAAATGCATGATTGGCATGATCAAAGGTCCACCAAAAAGAGATTCCCAGTATTACAATGTTGATGGCAACCAGGAGGTGCTACTTCTCTTATCTGAACCACTTTTGATTGCAAAGGACTGCATGAATGGCACATTTCTAGGGACATGCTCGAGGTCACCAAAAATGTATGAATTTGTGCCATCATTATAACTGTAATTTTACTATATGACATAATCCTGGCTGGAGTAGGGCCTTAGTCTGACTCAGTGCCCTGGCACGGCCATTGGAAAACTGAATAGACCACCAAAACAGATATTATTATATGCAGAACATGAAATCACAACTGCCAATTCCTTAGCTGGTGTTGGCCTTCATATACATCAAGTTCTTCCCAAGAATCTAGGATGTCATAATGAATCAGTCAAGTATATGTACAGATCCAAGCAGTGTGGTCTGTTGACAGATGGAAATGTTATCAATATGCAGATTTTCTAAGAGCTGTCCAAGATTTTTTGTATGACACCTAGCATGCTGTTAACCTCTGGGACCTCCATGGCCAGCTTATGCTATAATCTTTTCAACTTCGATTTTCAGATCTTGATTCTTTGTGATCTTCTCTAAGGCTATGTCTTCTTATTCTATTGTTCCCCCAGTGTTGCCACATCCATTATACACACTTTCCCCTGTTCAATCACAGATAAATTTGATGTGTTAAGTGGCAAGACATTATCAGTTTGTATTGTTATTATTATTGCAACAGCAATTACAAAAAAAAAACCCCACCATTTTACCAAATCTGATTGAGATACCATTTAGAATCCATAGGCTGCTTAGCAGATAAAAAAAACTTTGTGGAGAAACTGGCTGCAAAACTGAAGAATCCCCATGCTTACTGGAAGAGCAGCAGACACTGGCATTAAAACATACACTTTGAAGCAGCACTTCTAGCATGCAAAGACTGTTGCAGTCACCAGCTGGAATTCAAAAAGCTGTGAGCAGGGTTCATGCCAAGCACAACAGCTGAATACTTCTTGGATCCTTCCGAGCGCAAATAGGATTGCAATAATTCTCTCTACAATCTTGTAAAGGTAGGTCAGTGCTCTTATCCCGAAACTGCGGATAGAGATGCCTAAAGCTGTGGATTTATACACTGATGAGACATCTGGCTGATTTCATGGGCCCTGAAATCCTGAACCATTCTTGGCTTCCATTATTCTTTTTCATTAACAAGAGCTGGCAGAAGTCAGATATGGAACAGATATGGAACTGCAACTACTTTAATTTTATGTTCTGCTGTATACAAAAAAATGGGTTGTTTTGAAAGAAGAGGAGGAGGAGGAGAAGGAAGAAGAAGAAGAAGAAGAAGAAGAAGAAGAAGAAGAAGAAGAAGAAGAAGAAGAAGAAGAAGAAGAAGAAGAAGAAGAAGAAGAAGAAGAAGAAGAAGAAGAAGAAGAAGAAGAAGAAGAAGAAGAAGAAGAAGAAGAAGAAGAAGAAGAAGAAGAAGAAGAAGAAGAAGAAGAAGAAG
>NW_015388151.1:73224-99353 GCF_001527695.2 Protobothrops mucrosquamatus
GATGGTATCCAGCCACTGTGTTCTTTGGCAGCCTGGTTTCCTTTTACTGCTAAATTAGAAAAAATTAACCCATAATTAGAGAGGTACACCTGTGTTAGAACCTATGATTTGATTTGTGAGACTGACTAGTACCAGTAAGTGATGCTGGAAGTTAAAGATATTTAGGGAGCATTTCCACACAGCAACTCTCCATTGATTGCACAACTGAATCTTACATGAACACAGACAAGAGCGATGTTAAAACTTTTTCCAAATGTTGCTAACTTCAGTGAAGCAGATGGTTAATAGTGTTTTTGTGCCAAATAATGCCTATGTATATCTGCAGCATGCAAGTGAGTGTGCTTGTGTGTATGCATGTTTCCTGACTTTCTGTGATTGCTCCAGGGAGTGTCTTGTATTATCAGGGGAACCTTGTTGGATAAAACTTTGTTTATTAAGCAAATATTTACAACTTGCTTCTCAGTAAAAGGTCATTTCGGTGACATAGAAAATAAAATATGTTGGTGTAATGCAGGGGTGTCAAACTCAATTTCATTGAGGGCCACATCAGCATTGCGGTTGCCCTCGGGGGGCCGAGTGGGTGCGGCCTACTGTGTGGGCGTGGATGGAGTGGGTGTGGCCTACTCGATGGGCATGGCCAGTTCTACATCGTTCGCGTCAAGGGTGCCTGTGGGGGCCTGGGCAGGAGTGGGACAGATCTGAGGGTCTCTGGCAGGAGGGGGTGGGACCGGGGCAAGCGCCAAGGCATGGTCCATTTCTTCATTCCTCACAAAGGGTGACACCTCTCCAGCATGCACCCAGGGGACGGGGCTGACACAGCAGGAGCTGGTTCCTCGCTGTTTCTAGACGGCCTTGTGGAGCTAAGACTAAATGTGTTTCAGCATAGATGGCCACCACAAAATTGTACATTGGCTCCCGGCCGGCCTTGGCCAGGGCCAAGGCAGCGGGGGCCGTTCCCTCACTGTTTCCAGGATGGCTTCGCAGGCCACATGAAACCACTTCGCGGGCCGCATCCGGCCCCCGGGCCTTGTGTTTGACATGTCTGGTGTAATGGATTGTGAGAATAGCCTTCAGGAAGAGGAGGAAGAGCTGTAGCCAAGGCAATCACCTGAAAAAAGAAATCTGAGTCCTAGGGGAAAATGTACAGGTAGTCCTCGACAACTGAGCCCAAAATTCCTGTTGCTAAGTGAGACAGTTGTTTTGCCCCATTTTATGACCTTTCTTGCCACAGTTGTTAAGTGAATCACTGCAGTTGTTAAATTAGTAGCATGGTTGTTAAGTGAATCTGGCTTCCCCATGGACTTGGCTTGTCAGAAGGTCCCAAAAAGTGATCACATGACCAGGGGACCCTGTAACCATCATAAATATGAGTCAGTTGCCAAGTGGATGAATTTTGATCACATGACCACATGATCACATCACATGGCCATGGTTGTAAGTGTGAAAAATGGTCATAGGTCACTTTTTTCAATGCCGTTGTAACTTCAAACGGTCACTAAATGAAGTAAGTCGAAGACTACCTGTAATTTGAAAAAAAAAACATGTCAGACATCACCCTCCTTCATTCTCTTTAGGATAAAGGCCAGGAGGGGGGGAGGCACCTTCAGAGTTGCAAAATTCGGTTACAGTAATCTATATAATCTTCTATATAAATAAAAATATAAATGTTCGTTTGTTCAAAATCTTAAATCTCCAAAAGGTCTTCACCGATTGCTTTGAAATTTTGACACAATGTTGCATTCAAATACACACGTGTTTTTATATACCTATATACCTATTATTATATAGATGTCACACCTGTGACAGGTAAAAACATGCTTTTTTGAAAAACAGCGCCATCTGTTGGACGTAAATTTAACCAGACTGAGCCACAGCAACGCGTGGCAGGGTACAGCTAGTTCTATAATAAAGGTAATTTTAGTACTTGTCACTTCAGTGTTCAAATCTGGTCTACCTCAGAGGGCTGACAGCTGGGCTTATTTTACAAGATCTGTATTAAAGATACTTTCACGGGATGAAGTGAGCAATTATAGAATGGTGGGAAAACTTTTAAGCTTGTAATTCTTATCTAGGCAAAATGAAAACTTTGGGAAACTCCAAACTTTGAGAAACTATGTTGCAAAAGTTCGGGTGACCTATTGAAGGCCGAAGACCCCTTCCACACAGAAGCATTGCATCAATGTGATATTTGTGCTGCCCTCCTTGTAGCCTTATAACACCATAGACCTTCCAATGGGTTTCAGAAGCCCAGTTATTTGACTTTTGGCTCAGCAGCTGCTTTGGAGGGGGGAAAATGTGAAAAGAAAGCTTTGCATTATTTATTCTGGGGCCGCATGGCAGAGAGTTTAACACTCTCCTCATTGTATCTCCTTGCTTTTAATATTTTGTCTCCCTTCCTAAAACCAAGGTACCATAGGATCTTACCGAACATTTCCTCTTTATAAAAGAGTGTGGTTATTTTATTATCGATGGGTAGTCTGTAGCTAGATTCGCAGCCTAAAATGGGTAGAAACTTAATAATTCAAGTCCTCACCAAGGAGCTAAGAATGATTAATCTGGTGTCTAAGAATATAGGCAATTCAAAACAGGATGGGGTTTTAAAAAAAATAAAATTGGTGCATTCAGGTTTGATAAATTCAATATTTTTAGATACTGAGGAGTCCCATAAGCATTGCTCTGAAGGCTCCAGTCATGATTGGTATAAAAACAGATTTCTTTTTTCCATAAGTGTTCCGTTTCGATCTCCAAGTCCCAATATTTTGTAATTCTTTCCAATTGTTTTTCCTCAGTCCTAGCATCATCTGGTACAGCAATATCAATGAAGCAGAGTTTCTTCTTTTTAATAACTCTTATATCAGGCATGTTATGAACAAGATGCCTGTCTGTTTAGATCTTAAACTCCCATAAGAGCTTAACCTGCTCATTTTCCAAAACCTTCTCTGCTTGATGTTTCCAGTAGTTTTTACTATATTTAAACCCAAACCTCTGAAAAAGTTTCCAATGCACAATTTGCATTGACTAATTTGGCTATAGAAATTGATTGACTGACTGACTGACTGACTGACTGACTGACTGAATTTTGGAAACTTGATCATGGCACTGCTTGTAATCATTTTGTGAAGTTTTGTTGCAGCCACTGATCAAATAGTCAATTGTTTCACCCTTTCACTACAAAGGGAATGTTTGCCATTGTTCGTTACGTGTTGAATTTTTGTCTTTATGCAATTAGTAGGCAAAGTTTGTTCTTGAGTTGCTAAAATAAAGCCTTCAATTTCTTTTCTTAATTCTCCTGATCATAACCAATTCTGGTGTGTGTGTTAATTGGCCTTTCCTTCTCTATCCTCCAAGTATTGATCGTGCATTGCCTTGTTCTTCCAATTAACAAATCAGTTTTCAATTTTTTCTTTCCCATATTCAGCCTTCATCTTCATTGTTTTTAAGAGATTTCCTTCACTGACTTCCTTCACCAAAGGTTCTTGACTTGACTTAATGTAGTCATTAAGTAAGGTCGCACTTTTCTTCCTCCACAGTTTATTTCACCTATAAAAAAAGGGGGAGGGCACATGGCCTGAATGATTATATTAATTAAAGTGAAGAATCCTTGCTGAAGGAAGTCAGTTAAGGAAAGCTCTGAAAATTTATTTATTTATTTATTTAACTTCTTAATTGCCCATCTTCCTCAGAAGGTTAATTATTATAGTTGGTCTTAATCAGCCAGATCTTTAGACTGGCATTTTTGTCCACCTATCAAGTCCTTCTGAAGGACCTAGACTAGCAGAGGTTGTTGTTTAAGAATATTAAAGGTATTGTTTTATTACTTGGAATTAAACCTGTAGTCCATGTTGACTGCCCATGACTTTGATTGGCTCACAATAATCAAAGAAATTACAATAAAATCAACAAAATATGGTAAGCGCAGCAAACAAGATCCTTGGGTTGAAGCCAGAATTTAAATTTTATGGTGTTTTTTTTTAATCCCACCCACCCCATCCTTTGCTCCAGGAATGGTAAGGACTTTTAGAAAGAGAGGTGACGGAATGTAGTCCAGAGTTGCAAGAGAGAGGGGCTCCTTCCCAGAGAGCAAAGAGACAACATAGCTTGGAATATTTGGTATTCAGGAAGAGAGTGAAAACAGACTCCCCCTAGCACAGGGGTAGGCAACCTTGGCTCTTTTATGACTCGTGGACTTCAACTCCCAGAATTCCTGAGCCAGCCATGCTGAGGGGAAAGGGAGAAGTTTCCAAGCTGAGCCATGCTGGCTCAGGAATTCTGGGAGTTGAAGTCCACGAGTCATAAAAGAGCCAAAGTAGCCTACCCCTGCCCTAGCAGTTCATAGAGTATATCTAGTAGTTAGGCAGGTAAGTGCTGTAATCTGGAAATAGTTCTGTCTATAGGTGAGCAACAATAACAATAACAGTAACTCCTTGTGTCATTCTTGGCTCCTTAGGCCCGACATTTTATTATTTATTTGGGGTTTTTGTCTTCTTCCCTTAACAACTGTTTTCAACCACCCTGTCAAGTGCCAGGGAAATCAGGAAATCCAGGCAGTTCAAATGAGTATAAAGATTTATTGCAAGCTTAAGCTCTCTACAAAAATCTGAACTACTAACGGTCAAAGCAAATTAGTGGTAGATAAGAATCAAAGGAATTCAATGTGGGCTGGACTTAGATCTCTTGTGGGCATGAAGGGACTCATGATTGATGACACGTTTGACCTTTCCCTGAGGCTCAGCCTGGTCATCTCCTACACACCCTTCCTTTTTCTCTTTTCCAAAATGTTACAAAGATTTCAGGTAGACTGTGTATCTGCAATGCTTCAAACATTTAAAGCTCTAAACATCTGCGAAGAGGAATATAGCTTCAAAAGAGCTACCTGGGAGTGGGGTTTATGAACATATTGTGCTCATATTTGGTCATCATTTTCACCAACAGGGAAAATGAAACAAGAACACACAATTCGGCCCAGCATTAAACAAGTGAGCACTATTGATGTGGTCTCCATATTGGGTTGAGCTGTTTTTTTCCAGGCTGAAGATTTCTCTTGCCTATTAAATAAATGTCAAAGTTTGTTTCCCCAAAACTTTGGGTGAGGTCAGAACCAAACCCAAGTCTTATTTAATAATGATCCTCTTGATGTATTAATTTATTCACTTTAATCTGGAAAGACTTTAATAGGAAGTAAGAATGTCATTTAATATATTTCTGTATATAATGAATGCTTATAATTAAAATATTGTTGTTTTTATATCCTCCAGAAGCTCAAAGCAGCATTTTTAGCATCCCTTCTCCATTTTTTCTCCACAATAACCTTGTGAGGTAAGTTGGGACAAGTAAGTTTCCTGGACCAAGAAGGTTAGACTTAAAACTAGATATGAAGTGTAATGAATAATGTTGGTAGTAACTAGGTTTAACTGGATTTTCTACACTTGTTCTTCTTAAATTTGTTTCACTTAAATTTGTTTCACTTACCGTTTTCTTACTCCTTTTCTTACATTGCTTACCCTGAAAGGGTCAGGTACAAGCAACTAGATCCACATACACACATGATGGTGATTTAGTGGTTTTATTAATATTAATATTTATTAATTTTCCCCAACAATTCCCTTCACCAAAAACCCAGAACCATCCCAACTGAGTCCAACCAAAAGCAAACCAATGCTTGTCCGTGGAGCAATGGCCTAATGAGGCCACAAGACACATGAAAGTTCCCAAACAAGATAAGTCCACCAGGCAAATTAAATCCACAATACAAGAGAATTCACAAGGCAAGGAAAGTATAGAGTCCACGAGGTACGAGCCAAAGTCAAGGCACAATGTCAAAATGAAGCAAGGCAGGAAATCATGACAGCTAGGAAATGAATACATTGTTCCCAGCATCGTCTCCATCCATCTGCTGTGCTAAATAGTCAGCTTCCAGTGAAGCCCATCAAGAGGGATGAGGCTATTGGCTCATGAGTAATCAGGCTGACCTTCACCGCTCCTGCCTTTTCTCTGCCCTATGTGTTCTCAGATCAGGTGGAGAAGGCAGTCCCTCTTCCTAATCATTGACTGACTGCAGCTGTGTGCTTTCCCCACTCAAAACTTCACAGCTGTCCTGCTGCAGCTGTGTCTCAGCCAGATCATTCTCAGCCAGCTGCTCATCTGGTTGCTCTCCCTGGAAACAGTCCACCTCGCTTGAACTCACAGCCCTTGCTTTCGAGCCATCAGCCGCCTCCCCTCCTGACATGCCCAGGACTGCTTCATCCTCCTCCAAATTAACATCCGCAGAGGCATCTGGGGAAGCATCCGGGGAATCATCACAAAGCACTTTGGTGCTTCCAACATGAACACGAGTGATCAGAGATCAAAGCATTTATTTTGTTTCCCCAGTTTAGATTTCCAGTGAACTATTTGCCAGTGGGTTCAGCAACTAGGAAAAGCGGGGGAATCTGTTCTCTTGGCTTAATCTCTGGAGCCAGGAGATCTATCAGGCATTACTTACTGCTGCTGGAGTTTCAGTCTCATCTGTATCTGATGAAAGGAATGACACATACTTAAAGCTTCAATTTATCGCCTCATGCTACAGTGATATTTTAATCTCAGAATGGAAAGATGGTCCTAGTGAACTCAGTTTAGGGGAAATAAATATAGCTTATTTATTCCCTTACACTCTAGGCATTGTCAGGAATGAAAGGGAAGATTTGTGGCCAATGTCTTACCGTGTGTTTGAAGCTAGGAATTGAAAGAGACAAAGGCATACTTGTACGATCCAAAGTTAGATTCCAAAGAAGTTACCCACGGTGAGAGAAACAGAGAGAGAGGGGCAGAAGAGCAGTCAATGAATTGGCTGAGAGATCAAAGCCAGATTACTGTCAGTGCTATTGATAACTCCAGAGAGAAAGACAAGACAACAAAAGTCTGTCAAAAAACCAGTACATGTTATGGTTTCATCTGAATCCACTGAAGTTAAAGGGACAGACCAGAATAGCTATTGGCCTGCAGAGCCAACAAGCAATACGGTATCTGCAACAACTTCATGAGGCCATAAGCCTAAGCAGGTGAGAACGGATGAAGAATCAGGTTCTAGTGGAACATCTAACCCAAGAATTTGGTGGCACCTACAATGGGTCAAGCCAAGGTAATATGTTTCCTTGAAAGGAAAGGAATATCCTTAAGCAAGCCAAGCCTGCACTGGAACTATATAACACTAACTTTCGGGCCTTTGATGGATCTCCTTCAGGTGTGTATTCCTGTCATTCTTTGCCCTTCCCAGCCTGTTGAATTCTCAGGTGCTCAGGTCCTGGACAGTTTTAGACAACTCTTGTGGCTTTGCCTTTTTCCTGCAAGCAGATAGTCCATGGAGATTCTCAATCATTCAGGTCCTGGTTGTTTCAACCGGACTTTCCTGGGGTTTTTTCCCTTGAAAACATTTTGTTTCTCACCCAAGAAGCTTCTTCAGTTTTGACTGAAGGGTGGAGAATGGAATGTTTTATATTCTTTGCAGCCATCTGGTCAGTTAGCACTCTGAAGGTTGGTCGTTCACTGATTTAAGAATATAAAGAAAGTCCAGTTGCCTTTTGGAATGCACCTTTGGAACTGCAAGCAGATGATTACAATTCATTTTACAAACCAAATTTATGAAAGCTCTGAACCTGTGAAGTTTTAACTATTCTGTAGCTAATTATTTACTCAATTCTCTACTATTATCAGAAACTTTATGACCCAGCAATAAAACATTTGTATTGAATTTGTATTGATGTTGCTTTCTGATTTGCACTGGTTGGCCATGTGCTATAGCAGGTTACCTGGTACAAAAGACCAAATGGGAGTATCCAGCTATCTTCTTCTAAATTTAAGAGTCCATGACAGATAGCACCCACATGGTCAAATTTCAAGGCGGATGTGTGAAATGAGAAGAATTTATAATCTCTCCTTTCCATAAATCCACTTTAAAGGGAAAAATAAGACAAATTGTATGTGTCAACGCTGCTAACATCAGATGTTCTTGCTTTGACAACAGATGGAAATGCAGCCATTTTTCTCTTTCGCTTTTAGAGTTAGTTGATGCTGGGAGAGGGGATGTGGATGAGAGTCCAGTTAGTCATAACAATAATAACTCAGCCATGGGAATCCAAGGTTATTGCACCCAGAGTTGATAAAGATTTGGCAGGGCTGGAGAGCTAGCGAGAAAGTCAGCTTCAAGCTAATTGGAGAATGTGATTTATGACTGTTAATTGGAGGAAGGAACTGTGCTTTGCTACTTTGTGCCCAGGGGAGGGGAATTCAGTTTTTGGCTTTAACTATGTAGTGCCGATACGTTGTTTCTCGAATAAAAGATTCTTTAAGGTAAACAATGCCTCAAAGTTCTTTTGAAGAGTTTCATCTGTCGGAACCATGACAGTATGTCTGAAACAAAGTACAATTAAACTCTTTGCAATGTGGAATTCTAAGAGCCAATGCTTAGAAGGGGTTTGCCTGCTGTTGGAAGAAGGGAACCCAATAAAAATCTCAAAACCAATATATATTGTAGGTTCATAAACTGCAAGTTTAAATGGATTGTGATGCATATCACAATCTAATTCAGCCATAATTCTCATAGCCAACACAATAAACCTAGCTGCCATCTTCTGACAGATTTAACCTTCTCTGAGAATAGGCAAGATATATAAGCATCTGATTTCACCAGGGAAACAAAAGAAGTAATGGATTAAAAATCAATGCATACATTAAATACAAGGAACAAAGGAGAAATATCCATCCCATAGGAACATACTCTGGTTAGATAGTGTCATCGACACAATGAACATGAATCTGGGCAAAGTCTCGGAGAAGGTGTGGGACAGGGGGGAGGTTGGCATGCTATGGTCCTTGGGGTCACGAAGAGTCAGACACAACATAGTAACTCAACAACAAGGACACATTTGTTGCCTTTAAAGCTTGTTATGGTGTATGACATCTAGGAGATTACCAGGCTTAGCTTGAGGGAGGGATCAAGCATGTCATCAGTCTTGAATCCCTTTATGCCCATGGGAGATCTAAGTCCAGCCCTCCTTGAATTCCATTGACTCTTATCCACCACCAATTTGCCTTGACTATTAGTAGCTCAGATTCTTGTAGAGAGCTAACATGGAATACATTTGTACTCATTTGAACAGCCTCACTCCCTGATTTCTTGCAATCTGACAGGACATAGGTGTTTATAAGACCATCTACTTCAAGCAGAATCTGTGGAAGAGAAGGCCTGTTATAGGTCCTGACTCTTGTAGAGGAATCTTCTCAGGGATAACCCCCTACTCTGAAACAACCTATCCCCCCCAAAAAAAAACCTATTCCCCTTACCAGTATTCGGGAAAGAGGTTAAGACCAGATTTTTCAGGAGAACCTTTGGAAATAGAAAGGTAGGTAGAACATTCCACTGAAATGTAACATTGTATTTCTTTGCTAACATTCAGAGAACACATGAGAAGAAGATGCAACTACAATCTATAAATAAATTGCTTGGAGAAGATCTTGTTACAATAATTTGGACTACAGGACCTAAGGAACACATGATTCGGAGAACTCAAACAACCCTGTTTGAGTTTATCACACTACTTAGGTTAGGAAGTCACTCTAAGTATCTTGTTACTCAAAAGCAGATGCATCTCCAACTCTGCCCACCAATCTGTTGCATCTCTGCTTGTGAAATGGGAATACTCTTAAGGGGAGATTTTTATTTATCTATTCTTTGGAATGCTTCTCCTGCCTTTTTTTAAAAAAACAGTTTTCACTAATACTAGGACATGATTAATAATAATTCATAGCATATGGTGGATTCTCATGCAAACATCATGCCATGTTGTCTGACAGCTAAAGAGGCATCTGAAAATATTGAAGGAGGTGTTTTACACTTGTTTGTGTGAAACCATGTTGTGCTTGCCTCCTGATGTGCAGCCAGCTGAGCCAAAATGCAAAATTACTTTCTTCATGTACAAATCTAGATGCCTCAGGAGCAAGAAGATCTGTGCCAGCCATCACAAACCATGAAATCTATAAATTTGGTGTTTATTTTTCACACTGGAAGGGCCAAATCAGGGACAGAGATAGAATATGCATTTTTTAAAAACTCCTTAGGAAAATTAAAAGGTAGTGGTGTACAGCCTTAGTAAAGATAAATAAAGGTTGAGTTCCCCACTTTTTTAAAGGGGACCAGAAGTGGCATGTTGAAAACGTCATTTCCACTAGTTTAACCTCCAATCATCATAAATCCTCAGTGCTGACACTAGAGCAGGGGTAGGCAACCTTGGCTCTTTTATGACTCGTGGACTTCAACTCCCAGAATTCCTGAGCCAGCCATGCTGAGGGGAAAGGGAGAGGTTTCCAAGCTGAGCCATGCTGGCTCAGGAATTCTGGGAGTTGAAGTCCACGAGTCATAAAAGAGCCAAGGTTGCCTACCCTTGCACTAGAGTGTATCAATTCATGGATGGCAGATGTCCATATGATGAAGTATCTGTTTTTCTAAGGTAGCTTCATGTTCTACTTTACAAAGAACATTTCTCTATTGGAAGGAATCTTCTGTTTTAGGAGAAGACAATCAGTGACCTCTAACCTCTATTCTGTGGGGCAGGAGCTCATTCTGACCCCAAAATCAGCAGAAATATTTCCTGATGGGTTGAAGTGAAACACACACAAATATTGCCATATGGACTAAAATGAGTTTAATGCAGCTTCAAAAAAAGGAAAAAATCCATAATCCCCCAAATCCAGTCTTGACAGAATATTGCTTTGCATCATCAACCGGCTCACAATGACATTCCCATCTTCAAAAAGCCGCCCAGTTCCATGAGAATCGGTGTGGTATTCTGATTAATGTTTTGAACTTGGACCTGGAAGGCTGTTCAATTTGCTCTGTTCTAGTGAAAACCCTCTTTTGTACAATGCCTGAAGTGCGCAGAGAAAAGATGGGCCATAAATGTAATGTAGGAATAATCCTGACTGAAAAATAAACCAACTACAGGAACAGAAAGCAGGCAGTAGCCTCAGAGATGCCATTTATAGTTGCATCTGGACAGAATCTGCACTTTAAGAATGAATTATCAAGGGCAAATGATGCTTGACCGCAGAGATCGTCTATATTCAATTTCTTAATAGGAGCTAAGTAGTAAAGTCCAGTCACCAATTTCCTTTGTGCCCAAAAAAAAGAATGTATGTATGAGAGAGAGAGACTATTAGGAAAACAGCCACAGGCCTGTTTTCAGCTAGAGCTCCACTATCTTTGTTTAAAGTAGAATTTCCCCCTTTTTTGCACACCATCTCTTAGCAGCCTCAAGGCGTGCAAAAATCTGAGAGGATTTGCTACCAATTGCCTTATAGGGAAATCACACTATGGCAGTGAATTGGGAACAGAGCAGAATAAGGATCAGCAATGGTGACCATACTTTTTTTTTTTACCAACACAAGGAAAAGTGGAGAATCTTTCTGAGTAGAAAACAACTCTCATTTGCTATCCATTAAGTTATTACTATCGAAAGAGGATCTTCTGCTCTGGTAGAAATGAGAAAATGTGCTTCCCAACAGATGCATTACTTTTGTAAGGTTATTAAAAAAAAACCCTACTAAGTAAAATTTTAGTCTAAAGCCTTAAGAGTAAATCTCTTCACTAGAGGCTAAAGTATATGAAGAATGATTGCAGGAATTGGGTATGTCTAGTCTAATAAAGAGAAGGACGAGGGGGGACATGATAGCAGTATTCCAATATCTAAAGGGCTGCCATAAAGAAGAGGGGGGGAGGTCAAGCTATTCTCCAAAGCGCCTGAAGGCAGGACAAGAAGCAATGGATGGAAACTAATCAAGGAGAGGACCAACATAGAACTAAGGAGAAATTTCCCGACAGTGAGAACCATTTATCAGTGGAATGGCTTGCCTTCAGAAGTTGTGGGTACTCCATCACTGGAGGTTTTTCAGAAGAGATTGGACAACCATTTGTCTGAAATAGTATAGGATCTCTTGCTTGAGCAGGGGGTTGGACTAGAAGATCTCCAAGGTCCCTTCCATCTCTGTTATTCTGTTAAATAATGTCATAAAGGAATTAAAACTCTGCAATAGGAGTATACATGATGGAAGAACCAATCAACCTACACAGTTTCTGGCTTATGAGCCTTGAATTCCCTTGGCTGTTTATTCATCTTTCTCAGTTTGCCAATTCCTGTAGAAATCCAACGGAAAAGCAAACAGTGGAGGGGTCACATCTGACTTTGAGAATTCTGATAAGTTGCTAATGAAGTGGAACTGATTGCTTCAGAGTGAGCTAGATATTTGCAAATCAGCATCTTACCCTTTTGGGGGGGCAAGAATAGTTTTTTTAAGTGCTGCTTTTCTTAAAAACCAAAGGCAGAAAGCTAGATTATACCTGAAAATGGATGAGTAAATGTGTATTTTTGGAACTGTTGAAGTTCGGGGATTGGCAATATCCCTGGGTCAATGTCAAGAGTGACTTTTGGAGGATGCATTGTAACATTTTTTTTCCCTTTTGTTGTGTCCAGTTCTTGAGTCTGCCTTGATAAATCCCTACTGTTTTCTAGTTGTTTTTCAGAAGTCATTTGCCATTGGTTCTTTCTAGGGCAGTGGTTCTCAACCTTTTTAATGCCGCGACCCCCAACCGGTCGTAAGTCGAGGACTAAACCGGTCATAAGTCGAGGACTAAACCGGTCGTAAGTCAAGGACTAAAACGGTCATAAGTCGAGGACTACCCAACCGGTCGTAAGTTGAGGACTTTCCCTGCCTGGGAGCGCCGTGCATGCGTGGTTCCGCCCCCTGCGCCAGCTGAGGCGTAGCTGGCAAGCGGCAGAGACGGAGCAGGCTGACCACCAGCTGGGCCAGCCCAAGGGAGGTAAGGCACCCGCCGGAAAAGGGGGAAAAAAATGGCTGACAGCCTTGCTTGGCGACCCCCGTGAAATGGTCGATCGACCCCAAATGGGGTTGCGACCCATAGGTTGAGAACCACTGTTTTAGGGCTAAGAAGGAATGACTGGCCCAAGGTCTCCCAGCTGGCTTTGTACCTAAGGTGGGGCTAGAGCTCTTAGTCTTCCAGTTTCTAGCTTAAGGTCTTAACCAGTAGACCAAACTGGCTGTCCATTCTAATCTTTTCTTACAGTAGATATTCAGGACTCACTGGAGAAGAGCCTAATGCTGGGAAAGATGGAGGGCAATAGAAGAAGGGGACGACAGAGAATGAGGTGGCTGGATGGAGTCACTGAAGCAGTAAGCGTGAACTTAAATGGACTCCAGAAGATGGTAGAGGACAAGAAGGCCTGGAGGAACGTTGTCCATGCGGTCGCGATGGGTCGGACACGACTTCGCAACTAACAACAACAACAACAATTCAGATGCAGTATTAATTGTAGCTATGACACACAAACTTGAATCCTTGAACCCCTAGGAAATGTAGCCATACATGCATCTGATCTTGTTGTTCACAGTTGCCTTTTACTGAGTCGCAAGGATCCAAATACTTCAGTGGCAGAACTGCTCAGGCACGTTAGGCCTTCCAGCATCAGTGTACCCATGGACACCTCCTTTGATATCTCTAGGAGCCCTGCTAAGCCACTTTTGTTATTATTCTTTTAGAATTCTTTTTTTTTTCACCTTGCAAAGCAAAAAAAACCCAGCCTCTAGCATCCTGTTCAGCCTCCAGTGACATTGCCAGAAAATTAGTGGGGTTTCTGGCTCATCGCAATGCTTTGCTCCAGTTGGAGCTGAACTGCCTTGGAAAAAGAGTATAGTCATGAGAGTGTCAAGCCCAAAAACAATGGCGCATTTATTTTTCCCAAGATGAGTTCTTTATTGTTTTTTAGACAAAAACAAAATTTTAGACAAAATCTTGCCAGGCTGAGGATTCTACTACCTGCATCTACAAATATACTCTCTGAACTCTCTGAAGGAAGGATTGTCTTCACCTGCTTTCTCTCACACAAAATGCCCAGACTGTGTAGCCCCTTGTTCCTCTGGAATGCACCCCCTCCCTCCTGGGGACCCACCTTCTCACTACATTCCATCACAGTGAGGTGACAGAGGAAGAGAATGGCAGAAAACCATCTCAAACCAAGATCATGGTCGTCAGCAAACAACCCGTTAATTTACCACCAATAAATTCAGAAGGAATACCACTAGAAAAAGTTGAAAGGATCACGCACTTTGGTTCTAATTTACATGAAAGCTGGGACAAGACCGTTGAAGTAAAGACAAGGATAGAAAACCCCCGAACAGCATTCTTCAAAATGAAAAAGGTCTTCTGCAGCCACGACATAAGCCTAAGACTGAAAATCAGGCTTGTCAGATGCTATATTTTTTCTATCCTGCTCTATGGAGGAGAGAGTTGGACTCTGACAGAAGGCCACCTGAAGAGACTAGAAGCATTTGAAATGTGGATTTACAGGCGGCTGTTACGTATAAGCTGGGTTGACAAGATCAGAAATGAGGAGGGGATAAGCCGCCTGGGAAAGCCAAGGGAAATCATCAAAACAATTAAAAAACGAAAATTAGAATATTTCGGACGTGTGATGCGACACCCAGAAAAATACGGCATACTCCATTTAATCCTCCAGGGAAAGATTGAAGGCAAACGAGGTCCAGGCAGAAGAAGAACATTGTGGCTTCAAAATCTAAGGGACTGGTTTGGACAAAACTCAGCAGCACTTTTTTATGCAGCTGCTGATAAAAACAGGATGGCCAACATGATCGTCAACGTCCGATAATGGATATGGCACAACAAGAAGAAGAAGTTGTACTTTGGGGCCCTGCTCATGCAGCAGCCATACTGAAGAAGAAATGAAGAAGCTTCTTGGATGTGATGAGAAGCAAAATGTTTTCCAAGAAAATAGCAAGAAAGCCCAGTTGCCTTTTGGAAAAGCACCTATGAGACACCTATGATCTGGATGATTGAGAATCTTCATAGACATAGACGCTTGATGCCATACCACAGGGGTCCCCAACCCCCGGTCTGTGGACCAATACCGGGCCGTAACATGCCAGAAACTGATCTGCACAAACAAGCAAAGCCACATTTGCGGGATGCAGGCAGTACATGAAGCCACGCCCCCTCTGGTCTGCAGAAAAACTTCTCTCCACGGAACCGGTCCCTGATGCCCAAAAGATTGGGGACCTCTGCCATACCACATAACTAAATTCTGTGTAATACCAGTGTACTGTATTAAATGGTCCTATGTTGCGATTTCCATCTTCCAGTGCTTCAGAGATTTTTCTCCATTGAGTGGGGATTTTGGATTTCAGGAGCAGCATTTATAGTTGCTGAGTATTTTTTTTTTTCCTATATAGAATCAATTCTCAGCTAAACAATCTGCAGGCAAGTATTTCCTACAGAGCCAAGGGAGTGTAAACAAGCTATTCCAAAATATTTAGAAACAGCCACGGGAAACTTTAACTAGAATTCTTTGGGCTGCTAACATGTTTCCCGTTCTGTTTGCATCAGAGAGCAATGAATGGTGATATTGTGGAGTCAAACGGTTGAGCTGGTAGCAAGAGTCAAATGGCTGCACAAGCTTCTTTACAAATGTATAAATTGTTGGCTCTGTTGAAGGTCTGAAAGACTCCTCTGTTAGATCTGCAGGACAGGCAGAAATGGACCTTGTTAGGGCCAGGGTTTTTTTTGGATCTTGTCTGTGATATCACCCTCCATGCCTCCGGTAGAAATCTAGGAAGGAGAAACAGCAGGAAGAGCGGAGAAAGTCATGAGTTCATTTATGCATTTATTTTAAATGTAAGGTTGCATTTTCCTGGTAGAATAAGTCAAGCCACCATTGTCAATTGAGGCACAAATTACCAAGCTCGGTGTATCTTACTTTGGACACATTCAGCAAAAAAAACATATTTCCCTTCCGAATTTTGTTTTTCCATGCTGGAAATATCTGAAGAATGACCAACTGAAAAGTGGGTAGACTCTATTACAACAATCATGAATACACCACTGAAAGATTAGATAGGAGACACAAAATCCTGGAGAAAAATCTATGCATTTTAATTAATGTATTGATTATTTCGTGGCACATAATCAATTTATTGTGGGGGCAAAACTGGTAGTGGGTGGAATCAAAGTCAAAGATGAATGGTGTCAATCAGGCTCACCCACTCTTCTCTCTTTCTTATTTTCAGCTTCTCTCTGGTTTTCTTGGTCTTCTCTCTGTTTCTCCCTTTCCCTGATCTTCTTTCCAATGGGAAAAAAACAGCAAAGCATTATTGCTATAAATAAATCTGGGCTACCGAGCTAATCTTGCAGAGGAATTTTGAAATTACAATAAGAATCCAGGAAGCTAGGGCAGAACTGTGAAATTCTGATGTCCTGAAATTTTTTTAAACTTCAAATTTCATCAGATAGCATGGATAGTGATAAAGAAAAGCAGGTGTTGGAGAACACTAGAAAATCCATATGTGGTTTCATCATGAATGTAGAACTCTAATGGGGCCAAAGGCTGCCTAATAGTTGATGGTAAGTGTTGAGTATCAGTAGGGTTGAGTAGGTTAAGTGTGTACGGACAAAGGCAATATTCGGCACATGCAAGGTTCAAATCACATTTTAATATTTAATCATACTTCTACCTTGCCAAAATCAAAATTATTTGTGGTAGCTTATAGTACTTACAATACTTACCAAACTCTGAAAGCACCAGGGCTCCTCAGTTCAACCCTAATGTACATATATTCTCTTCTGTTTTTTTTTGTTTGTTTGTTTTTCTTATATGTGAAAAAATGGAAACAAATGCTGAAATAGGAACAAAGTAAAAAAAAGAAGTAAAATGTACTGCTGGCACAATTTAACATTAAATAGCAATGTGAAACCTCTGTCACTAAACATTTGTGGCAAGTCAATGATGGAGTTCAGAATATACAATAAGCATATATCTAGGTCTCTGTGAGATTGAAAGAAAATCAATATTGGCTTGTATTTTAGAAGCTCCACGTTACAATAGTATCATTGTGGGGTGATATTCCTAACATTTCACTAGCTTGCTCATCTGATGGCCCTCCCTATCTTTTTGTAGATCCTGCCCCTCCTTCTAGTTCAGTGGTTCTCAACCTTTTTAATGCCGCGACCCCCAACCGGTCGTAAGTCGAGGACTAAACTGGTCGTAAGTCGAGGACTAAACCGGTCGTAAGTCGAGGACTAAAACGGTCGTAAGTTGAGGACTACCCAACCGGTCATAAGTTGAGGACTTTCCCTGCCCGGGAGCGCCGCGCATGCGTGGTTCCACCCCCTGCGCCGGCCGAGGCGTAGCTGGCAAGCGGCAGAGACGGAGCAGGCCGACCACTAGCTGGCCCAGCTCAAGGGAGGTAAGGCACCCGCCGGAAAAGGGGGGAAAAATGGCGGACAGCCTTGCTTGGCGACCCCCGTGAAATGGTCGATCGACCCCAAATGGGGTCGCGACCCATAGGTTGAGAACCGCTGTTCTAGTTCCATGCTGAATTTCAGTAGAATATTTTTTTCAATTATTGTCTACATCAGTGGTTCTCAACCTGTGGGTCGGGACCCCATTTGGGGTCGATCGACCATTTCATGGGGGTCGCCAAGCAAGGCTGTCTGCCATTTTTTTTGTCCGCCATTTTTTTTTGTCCGCCATTTTTTTCCCCTTTTCCAGCGGGTGCCTTACCTCCCTTGGGCTGGGCCAGCTGGTGGTCGGCCTGTTCCTTCTCTGCCGCTTGCCAGCTACGCCTCAGCCAGCGCAGGGGGCGGAACCACGCATGTGCGGCACTCCCGGGCAGGGAAAGTCCTCGACTTACGACCAGTTGGGTAGTCCTCGACTTACGACCGGTTTAGTCCTCGACTTTCGACAGGTTTAGTCCTCCACGTACAACCGGTTTAGTCCTTGACTTATGACCGGTTGGGGTCACGGCATTAAAAAGGTTGAGAACCACTGGTCTACATTATGATGTGGGTTTTGACTACCAAGCCATTCCACTGGTTAATTGTTCTAACTGTCAGGAAGTTTCTCCTTAGTTCTAGGTTGCTTCTCTCCTTGCTTAGTTTCCACCAGTTGCTTCTTGTCCTGCTTTCAGGTGCTTTGGAGAATAGCTTGACTCCCTCTTCTTTGTGGCAGCCCTTTAGATATTGGTGTACTGCTATCATGTCACCCCCTCGTCCTTCTTTTTATTAGACCAGACATACCCAATTCCTGCAATCATTCTTCATATACTTTAGCCTCTAGTGAAGAGATTTACTCTAAGGCTTTAGACTAAAATTTTACTTAGTAGGTTTTTTTTTAATAACCTTACAAAAGTAATGCATCTGTTGGGAAGCACATTTTCTCATTTCTACCAGAGCAGAAGATCCTCTTTCAATAGTAATAACTTAATGGATAGCAAATGAGAGTTGTTTTCTACTCAAAAAGATTCTCCACTTTTCCTTGTGTTGGTTAAAAAAAAAAGTATGGTCACCATTGCTGATCCTTATTCTGCTCTGTTCCCAATTCACTGCCATATTGTGATTTCCCTATGAGGCAATTGGTAGCAAAACCTCATCATTTGACTACAAGAATGTAGTCAACTAACAGTCACCATTAAACTGGAGCTACTGTAGATAAAAGTCAACAGAATTCAAGAGGGTTTGTAGGAACGTAATAACGCTAGGCTGATGACTCTCTTGACTCTGCCTCCAACCTCTGCCTGCTGTTCTCCTACAATTCATTTACTCATGAGATTTCTGTCCTATATTTCTTCCAAAAATTCAAGACAGTACCCACGAGCATCTGTTTTCATTTTATCCCCAAAAAGCAATTCTTTGAGGTAGGTTAGACTGGAAAAGAAGTTGAGTTGGAGCATAGATTTTATCCTGGATCTACCAGTCCTGGGCTAATATCTTAACTGCTACACCATATTTGCTTAAGGTCCTAGAGTTAAACCAGAAAAATCCAAGTTCAGGGTCTTGTTTACTAAGTGACTTTGGCCCCAATACAGATTTTCCTCAACTTATAACCATTTTGTTTAGTGACTGTTCAACGTTACAATGGCACTGGAAAAAGTGGCTCATGCCAGTTTTTCACACTTATGACTGTTGCAGCATGCCCGTGGTCATGTAATCAAAATTCACACATATGGTTGCAGTGTCCCTGGATCATGTGATCACCTTTTGCAAACTTCTGATATGCAAAGTCAATAGGGGAATCCAGATTCACTTAACAACCGTGTTACTAACTTAACACTTGCAGTGACTCACTTAACAATTATGGCAAGAAAGGTTGTAAAATGGAGCAAAAATGTGGCCGTAAGTCAAGGACTACTTCTTTTAGCCCTCCCTACTCAAAAGATTTATGTATGGAAAAAATGGAGGAAACAGTTCTATGATACCAGCTTGACTTGCTGGAGGAAAAGTCTATACTGTACATCAACAAACTAATATGTTCTCATTCTTGCTTAGTATAATAATACTGGTTTTAACAGCTTTTCAGCAACTGTTAATGAATCTACCAGAAGTGCTATTTAACTACTAAACTATTAGTACCGCATCACCTACCAATCATCGTTATTGTAGACTTGCTGGAGCTACAGTGCAATTTCTATCTCTGAGCGGCCAGGAAGAAAACATGTGGGGATTTAGTCCTGACAAAATAGACATCAAAATTGCAGGTTAGATATGACACACATTTTTTTTTCCTATGAGCATTTCAGGACACATGTCAAAGCACTGCAGACTTAGGAAAAAGATGCAGGTTGTATAACCAGTGATATTCATCTCTCTTGACCCATTTATACATACTGCATGTATGAATGTGATATAGAGTTAGGTCATATTGTAGATATCAATCTAACCAGCCATGATGAGAATTATGAGACCTAAACTTTATGCATCTGAAAAGTACTTTATTTTTATAACCTTGCCAACAAAAGTGCGTATAGTCAAGGCCATGGTTTTCCCAGATGCAATGTATGGATGTGAAAGTTGGACCATAAGAAAGGCTAAGCACCAAAGAATTGAAGCCTTTGAACTATGGTGCTGGAGAAGACTCCTGCGAGTCCCCTGGACTGCAAGGCGATCAAACAGGTCAGTCCTAGAGGAGATCAACCCTGACTGCTCTTTAGAAGGCCAGATCCTGAAGTTGAAACTCAAATACTTTGGCCACCTAATGAGAAGAAAGGACTCACTGGAGAAGAGCCTGATGCTGGGAAAGATTGAGGGCAATAGAAGAAGGGGATGACAGAGAATGAGGTGGCTGGATGGAGTCACTGAAGCAGTAGGCTTGAGCTTAAATGGACTCCAGAAGATGGTAGAGGACAGGAAGACCTGGAGGAACGTTGTCCATGGGGTCGCGACAGGTCGGACACGACTTCGCAACTAACAACAACAACAAATCCCTTAATCTGGGGTAGACTCACGGCGACTGGATTGAGCATGAGCGTTTACTGGCCAGATGCCTTTCCTGATGCTACGCGGAGTTCACAGCATTCATTTTTTCTTTGCCCTCTAGGAGAGAGAAACATCAGCTGCTTCCTAGGATTGAACCTTCAACCTTCTGAATGGGAGGCGAGTGTCTTCACCACTAGGCCACCACACCACCCCTATCCAAGGTCCAAGAAGGCTGTTATGTTACTTCTTTGACCCTCTCTTTATTTCTCTTTGTTTTATTCCTTTTTTTTTCCTTTGGATTCATAAGAAGGACATCGCTCAGAAAGAAAGTTTCAGTCTAGCATGATGAAAACTTTGTGTTCGATTTCCGGCAGAATGACGTGGTTAGAACCTGGAGTAGGACCATTTCAGATTGCAGATCAAAGATCACATTTGTAAAATTCACTCACATTTTTAAAAAATCCCCTGCATTGCAGAGCATGAGTCATACTGTACTATTTTACAAAAGGGTCATGCATTCAGATTATCTTATCTGCAGTCTGAGATGCTGTAACCTACATTCTAATAACATTAGTCCTGCAGTAATGGGGCTCTTTGCTTGCTCTACCCAAGCAATTTTTCTCCTGCCTGCTGCACCCTTTCAGTCTTATTTGCTATTGTGTTTCCGCCTTGGTGTCTCACGGTCTTGGGGAAAAATAAAAATGTCAGGTTCACACAGGTCGTAAAAGGCCTGTATACTCATTTACTAGCTTTGCATTATAAATGGATTTATGGCCCATATTGACTGGAGGAAGGATGTCATAGCTACTTTTAAACATTGTGGATTTCCGACAGGTGATGTTAAGACATCCACTCGAGTTGTAGCCAACCGGAGAAGTTATTTATTCAATTAAGTAATAACGAGACATATTGACTTCCTTTGAGGTCAGCCGCAGATGATTATATATTGAACCCCACTGCCAGCAGAAACAACAAAACAAAGGAATTAATTCCATGCATCCTGTTTAAAGAATGATGACATTTTGTTTTATTTCTAGACTGCTGTCCATCCAAGTTCACATTTTAAGCCATCTCAAGCAAGCTGGCTGGAGCCTGAAAAAAATAATAATAATAATCTGATGACTTTTAGTGAGTAAAAAGACTTTTTTAAAAAATCACAGATTCTAATTCTTTCCACAAAGGTCAGCAAATTTCCCAGAAGAAGGCTCTTTTTCTGAAATTTTGGAAACCCAGGGGCCTAGCAAGGAAAGGGTGAACAGTAAATACAGATAGTTCTCAACTTATGACAGCAGTTGGGACCAGAATTACTGTTGCTAAGCAAGGCAATTGTTAAGAGATTCACTAATTTCTTGGCTGCAGTCCCCTTTTGCGGTGATCTTGGAGCCCAGGAAGATAAATGTGCACGTACTACTCAAAAACACTTCTTCCAAATCATTTTTTAAAATACTCCCTCTTAATACATGGACATGTGTTCCATTGAGCCAGAGGAAGGCAAGTTTTGAACTGACAGGTGGTGCAAATGACTTCATATGTTGTTGAAAAGCATGAACGCTTTTGGAGATTAGTTGCTGCTTTAAGGTGTTGCTTTAATCTTAATCGTTTTTTGGAACACCTGAACAAGGCCTGGCTTACTTTTTGCTTGCCTTCTGATTCAAATTCCTCCTGCCTCTGTCTTGCTCCTTCTTTCTGTTTCCTTCCAGGACAGTAAAGCCAAAATTTCACCCACCTTCTCTGTTTCTGCTGCAAGGTGTGTGTGCAATGTGAGTCTATGTGTGTGCACTTCTGTTTGTGTGTTTTATGAGAGTGGTTTGTGCGAGGCAGACCATGACTGCCATGTACAAGGGGAGTCCAATTAGTTATATAAACGGAGTACTTCATTTTATAGGCAATTACTTTTATTCAGTGTATATATTTGGAATACGACTTCTGGCAGGCAGGCAGAAGCATTTATGTACATATTTCTTGGGAAGTAGACATATTTACAACTGATTTCAGCTGGAGTTAGCAATGGTAGGTTAACAAAGTGAGAAGCTGAACATCTCACAGGACTTTGGTCTGTGTTGATATGTTCCTGTCTACACAGTTGCATCCATGAAGTTGGGTCCAAAGTCAACATGGCAATTGTTGGCAGCACAACTAAAACCCCACCCCTTTGTATGGGAGGGCAAACTCAATGGATTTACAAAAGAGACTGGCCTTCTACCCCACTGCTAGGACTGCCATCTTGACTTTTTTTTGTACCTTCTGCCTATTGATATCCTGATGGAGCTGGGTAGCCTTCCTCCTACTCCAACGATGACGGATCTATGACATGAGTATCAAAGGTGACACACCATGACATTTTGGGTGACACACCAACAACAGCTATTCTCAAAAGTATGCCCAGTTCTTTTGTGATTTCCAGAGGCAGAGGAGCCTACACGAGGATGGGATGTGCTCTTGTGTGGCCTCTAAAAGTTGCACAAGAGGATTGGGTGGTTGCCTAGACTCCAGAGCTTCCAAAGATCGCATGAGAATGGGACAGGCTATTGCATGGTTTTTGGAGGCCACGGACGAGAGTTCTCCAAAGCCATTTCAGGAATGAAGGCCTTGTGTGACCTGGAGCTGCCCCAGGTAGGTTGCAGGCACCTGACAGTAGAAAGACAACACCGCCTCAAGGTAGGTGGCACACGGCAGATAGACCGTATTTTGTTAAAATAAATGAATATGAAAGGAATTGTTTCTCTTTTGTGCTGGGGAGAGATCACATGCCAGCAGAGTCAACTTAAAGTAGTGGCCAAAATTGTGGAAACCTTTTGGGAAAAGTGTATTTTTGAGGTTTGATGGCTAATAACACCACTTTTTGGGGGAGTAGTACCATAAAATTATATGCCAATGGAAAGATAATTTAATCAAGAATGTAATGCAACCAAGTTTGTTCAACTATCTGTACTGTATTCTATGAAAAGTTATAGCCAAATAACCAGAAAACAGAAGCACAACTGGCTTAGGTTGATATCAGGTAGCTTTCCTTCATTTGACTGTAGCCAATGAGCATGAGTGTTTAGAGAGCCAATCAGGTGTCATCTTGTTTTGGCAATGAGCCAATCAGATCACAGTAGGATTCAATTATTGATGTCAGGTATTGAAGCTGAGAGGAGGACATTTGTCAGTGTGTTATGTGATCACTATCAAGTTGGTTGGGTTTTTTTGTGTTCTTTCATTTTGTGAGCTTGTAAAACGTAACAAAATTAAAGTAATGGTGCAAAGAGTTGACTGGTCGCCCAGAAAGTGTTGTAAAATAGTATTATTAAGTGAACAAGGCTACAGTTATAAAGAAATTTAAAGAAAAATGGGTGGAAACTTAACCAAAGGTGGCATTTCTACTGTACACTTTTCCCAAAAGGTTTCCACAATTTTGGCCACTGCTGTAGGCATTCTCCAAATGTTTGACACACAGAGAGCTCAAACGATTCACCATCACTATCCTAACCAGCTTTTAACTGGCATTATGGGGAGTGTATTGCCTGCCATTTTCCTTTGTGTTTGTTGAAGAGGTCCACGGAAGCATACCTGCAAGATCAATCTTGCCTTGGCTGCCACGGAGTTCACCTTACAAGAACCAGCAAGAAACTAGCAATCAAACCTGTAAAACTTTAAAAGGTTGTAAAGAAATAGGAAGGAGTTGGCTGAAACATTTGAGGAAAAACAGCTGCCTCCCAAAGCAGTAAACTTTAACAAGCACTGACTCTATTCGAGGCTTTGCAGTTAATTTCATTAATGGGTTTTATTCATTGACAGTCATGATTTCAGGCATATCTGTGCAAAAAGTAGACCTATCTATAAAAGCAGACCTATCTACGGGCTGAGTTCATGCACTATATTAATGCATTGTTTTAAGCCTGGTTTGTTTAATAAGCCATGGTGGTTTCCATTTGAGTCTGAATGGATGGGAGGGAAGATTCTGCAGCTTTAAATCATTCATTCATTAAAGTTAAAATTGTGCTAAAATTGGAGAGCCATTTTTAAGAGTAAAAACCTTTTAAAAACTTAGGTTTCGTCAGCCCTTTGAGGCCACCTCCAAGCACTGCAGTTGTAAAGTGTGATGTCATGTAACTGTGCTGCTTAGCGACAGCAATTCCAGTTGCCATTGTTAACTGAAACACTGTGACTCATTAAGTGAGGACTCACCTGATTGTCATTTGGGACATCCTGCTAGCTTCCCCGTTGCTTTTGCTTATTGAGAGCCAGCAAAGAAGTTAGCAAATGGTGACCGTACGACTACAGGACACTTGTGAACTTGATTGCAAATGTCTAAATCGCAATCATTTTACTGTGGAGATACTGCGATAGAACTGCAAGGACTGGTTCTAAGTACCACTTGTTCAACACTATTGGAAGTTCAAAAAGTTGCTGAACGAGCAGTCATTAATTAAGGAGTACCTATAAAAGGTTGTACTCCAGATCCAAAATAGGCTGGGAAAAGGAGGAGCCTCTAGGGCAGGGGTCCTCAATCTTGGCAACTTTAAGACACGTGGACTACAACTCCCAGAATTCCTCAGCCAGCTTTGCTGGCTGAGGAATTCTGGGAGTTGAAGTCCACACGTCTTAAAGTTGCCAAGGTTGAGGACCCCTGCTCTAGGGCCTCATGAAGCCGTCCATGTCCCTCACAAGACTGTCATACTTCAAAGTCCTTCAAGAAACTATTCATCATTCTGCAAAGACTTGCAAGACTGCCATTAAAAAAAATGCATTCGAAAATGTCCATTTTCATCATCTTTCACTGGGCTGCCCCGGACATTTGTTGTTTTTCTTCCAAAGTGGCCATGATGTATTTGTGGATCAACGATTTCCAGAGTTGTTGTTCTCTCAAGCAGCTTCAAAGGGCCTCCTTGATACTGTTTGAAGCTGAGGACTTCTCTAGTTTTCTATGAACACCAGTTTCATTTCCGAAGAGGGAGCGGATCTCAGAAGAATATATTCCACTTATCTCGGAAACTTTGGACTTGATTATTTAATGATATTCATTTAGACAGTGGCCAAGATTTAAGGCAGCGAGAGAGTTGAACTTTGGGCATGTTGGCAAAAGTTCAGTGGTGTGTTATGATTCAGTTCCTGGAACCCCGGGGAATATTTAGAAGCGGGAATTTTCTTTTCCGCTTATATAGTCTCCATGATGAACTGTTAAAACTTACACTTTCGGGCAACTGTCCAAGGATAATACCTCAATTGCTACAATACAATAGTTTCTCTTGCTTTAAAATCCTCCCGCGAGGCCTTTTCAGAGTGAAAAGTGTGGACCAACAAGGAAGCTGTGTAGCAGAAAACAGCAGGGCTGTGCGGTTATGTCAACTCCAGCAATAATAAGCTGGAGAGCACCACTGAGAGAAACGTGAAAGAAATCCACAGTTAATCTGAGAATCAGGTATAAAAGCCGAAGCCCGTCCCAGAGGAAAACGGCAAGTAAGACTGTGACACAGCATTTTCAGAGTCCCCAACTAATGACCACACTCTCCACTGCTGAACAAGGCTGTTCTTAAGTGAGTCGCTCCTGATTTTGCAACCTCTTTTGCCACAGTAAAACTGCAGTAAGTAAATCACTGCAGTTGTTAAATGAATCACACTGTTGTTAAACAAAGCTGGTTTCTCCCCATAAACCTGGCTTGTTGGAAACTTGCTAGGAAGGTTGCAAATTGTGATCATATAACTCCAGAACACTACATGCCGGTTGCCAAGTGACTGAAATTTGATCACATGACTAAGGGGAATGCTGCATGTCATAAGTACGAGGACTGATTGTAAGTCGCTTTTTTTCAGCTCTGTTGTAACTTCAGACAACCCC
>NW_015388151.1:99541-110279 GCF_001527695.2 Protobothrops mucrosquamatus
AATAAAATAAAATAAAATAAAATAAAATAATAAAATAAAATAATAAAATATAATAAAATAAAATATATAAAATAAAATATAAAATATAATATAAAATAAAATATAAAATATAAAATAAAATAAAACAAAAGAATAAAATAAAATAAAATAAAATAATAAAATAAAATAAAATATATAAAATAATAAAATAAAATAAATAAAATAAAATAAAATAATAAAATAAAATAAAATAAAATAAAATAATAAAATAAAAAAAAATAATAAAAAAAAATAAAAAAATAAAAAAAAAAAAAAAAAAAAAAAAAAAAAAAAAAAAAAAAAAAAAAAAAAAAAAAAAAAAAAAAAAAATAAAAAAAAAAAATAAAATAAAATAAAATAAAATAAAATAAAATAAAATAAAATAAAATAAAATAAAATATATAAAATAAAATAATAAAATAAAATAAAATATAAAATAAAATATAAAATATAAAATAAAATAAAACATAAAAGAATAAAATAAAATAATAAAATAAAATAAAATAAAATAATAATAAAATAAAATAATAAAATAAAATAAAATATATAAAATAAAATATATAAAATAAAATAAAATATAAAATATAATATAAAATATAAAATAAAATAAAACATAAAATAATAAAATAAAAGAATAAGATAAAAAAATAAAAAAAAATAAAATAAATAAAAATAAAATAAATAATCCCAATTTGAGGTAGATATGCCTTATTTTACTGCAACAGAGGGAGTCAGAAGTCAATGCTTTTTTTTTCTTTTCCCTTTTCCATACCTCCCTTTTTCTCCTCCCCTACCATTGTTCCTTACTATTTGCTTTTGTATTTTCATATTTTATGTTATAAGTGAATTAAAATCAATTAATGAGAAAGAAAACTAGAAAAAAATATAAGAAAATTTAAAAAATTAAAAGAAAAAAAAAGAACATCACCAACTATATTTTAGTTTAGCATGTTGCATAAATCCAGCTCAAATGGTTAATTTTATTATTATTTTATTATTATTGTTTGTAAGCCGCCTAGAGCCACTGACAGTGAGTGGGCGGCCATATACATTCTCTAACTAAACAATTGTTCAGGGTGTCATGTGAACTCATAACACGATCTTCATTTTTGAAAAAAAAAACATAGTTAAATCAACCAATTGCTGCTTGTATTTTAATGCTGATTTTCTACTTTATAAGTTCTGGAAATAAGTAGCAAGGTCATTAAATCTGCATTATATATGCACCTTCCATTTAAAATCACCCCTGAAATGTACCATGCCTACTTTTTTTTTAATATCAATTAGTCGGAAGGAAGAGAACCAGAAAATGTACTAAATAAAATAAAAAAATGCCAGACAGGTAAAACGATACATGAGTAAATACAGGGCTTTTTTTGTCATAGAACGCCCAGAATGGAGTTCCGGCACCTTTTTTGGATGGAACCTTGTAGGGTAGGCAAGGTGGGTTGTATGACATGTGTGAGTTCCGGCACCTTTTTTTTTTTTTTTTACAAAAAAAGCACTGAGTAAATCTATTAAACCAGTGTGTGGTATACTGGCCTTTCTTAGTTGTATCTTAAGCTAGTTTACAGTGCAGCTAAAACATGCTCTATTCCAGGGTTTTTCAACCATTTCACCCATTATACCACTTTTAGGATATGGCAATATCAGAGTACCACCAGTCGCCTAGCAAGATGTCAAAAACTTGATGACCAAAAAAAAAAAAGGAAAAAGGTGATAAAGTACAGTAGTCCTTGACTTACAACAGTTCGCTTAGTGACTGTTCAAAGTTACAATGGCACTGAAAAAAGTGCCAAGACACACAGCCGAGCAAGACACACCTGCCTGCCCACCTGGCAGTGCTCTTCCTCCTGTCCGAGGTTTTCATTGTGAGCATTTCTGTTGAGGATTGGCAGCGGGGATAGGGTGGGGTGTGTGTGGTTTTTATTCCCCCCGTCTGCTGGATGGTTGCAGCAGGTTTTGGTCAGTTCACATGACCCTGGGACACTGTGACCGTCATAAATATGAATCAGTTGCCAAGCATCTGAATGTAAATCACAAGACTCTGGAGATGTTGCAACATTCCAGCTGATTGGCGCTTCTTCTGGGCTCAGAAGCGCCAGGGTTAGCGCCGAGCTCCAGCTGAAGCCTGGCGCTGATCCTGGCGCTTCCGCTGAGCCCTGACAGCCCTGCAGCTCCAGCCATCTCTCGCTCAGGCTTGTGCGGTGCTGCCACCAGTTCAGCTCATTCCCCTCCCCCGCTACCACTTTTCTAGGATGGCCGCATACCACCTGCCAGGTGCCAATGTACCACAGGTGGTACCGGTACCACTGGTTGAAAAGCCCTGATTTATTCAACAGGGATTGTGAACTTCTTAAGGCATCCTTGTAACACTGATCCAAGCAGTGACACACCTGAAAAATCTAAATTGCTCAGAGTAGAAATATCTATGGAGTATGGCCAAAAAGAACTGACAGCCATGATTGGTGCTTTGCTTTTTTTTAAAAAAAAAAAAATGGGATTGCACATAAAATAAACAGCTTCAAGGATCTCCTTGAAGGCCCTCCAAGGAAGGATTTGATTATTTACTGAGATGCATTAAGGATGCAAGATGCAATGCTATGTTGATGCTGAGGCCAAAACTTCTGCCAGCTTCCAAGAAAATGCAGCAGGCTTAGAATGATTTTGAAACTCTGCCCCTGCAGATAGCTGCCAATTCAAGCCTGCCTGCTGGCTGTTATTGTCTTGCACGCTTCCTTCACTCTACAAGGAGCCAACTACTTCAGAAGGCATCTCTAGACAAGGAACAAATTACTGCTGTCCTTCAGACTATATATACATCTGCCAATTTGTCTGGGGGGGGGGGGGAACCTGTCTTTTGTATTTCACTTGTCCTACAGCCTGAGAAGACTTGACACATTATTGCATTTGGCAAGATAGGGTGTGTTTTGTTTTTTTTTTTAAAAATCTAGTTTTAGGCTGTTGCCAGTATAAAAGGAGAAAAAGTCAGAGGACTGTAGATGGTTCTTTTACAGGGTAAGGGGTGTGCCTGGTGACTTTGAAGTAATTCTTCTTTTTTAAATTCTTGTTTTAGTTACAGTTTCCCTAACAGAGCCCTCTTTCAAAACGTTTGTATCTCCAAATTTTGCACATATATATATAAGCTTTCGTTGGCCAACACTGCTGACATCGTCAGAGCATAAAAGTAAGGTTACTGGGAGTTCTCTTATATCATCAGTTGACTCTGCATTCGGCTTTTCAACCTGGTCATTGGTCCATTCATCATCTCTAGTTGTTTCATTATTAGCGTAGCGTTTGCTGCTACGCTAATAATTTCCAAGGTTGCTGTTCTCTTTTCCCCTTTTTCTCCCCCCACTCCCTTTCCTTGTGTGCGTCCAGCTGTCAAATTGTGCCGGGCGCTTTCGCTCACTCTCCCCCCTCGCCTCCATCCCAAGACAAGTCTGTTCCTCCCCAGTGGGGCTGTCGGCGGAATGCACGTTTGGCGTGATTCCCTTTCTCCTCTGTCTTGCCGCTCCAGCGCATGTGTGAACATCCAGGAACCAGTCTGTCAAGCGGGTTTGGGTGTTCATCCAAGAGGTCTCCGATGAGTGTGCTCCCGTGTGCCCTCCTCCACTCGGGAGCGCAATCCCTTTTCAGGGGTGCGCACGGTCGCGTCAGGGGTCTCCCTCTAGCTGCTCGCTCCCGTCGTTTTTCCTCTCTCCCACCATTCGCCGTCGCCATGTGTCCATTGTTGGAGCATCCGCTGGGTGCACATTCAATCCTGTTCCACCATTCGCCAGTTCTCTTGCCTTTCTTCCACGCATGCAGGCTCCCAGGGGTTGACATTCCATCAATGAAACAACTAGATATGATGAATGGACCAATGACCAGGTCAAAAAGCCGAATGCAGAGTCGACAGTGATATAAGAGAACTCCCAGTAACCTTGCTTTTATGCTCTGACGATGTCGGCAGTGCTGGCCGACGAAAACTTAGCACTTGTATTAAACAGTTGTTGGTTTAATGTTATCCTGGTGTTTGAACTTATTTACTTTTATTATATGGCTTTACCCAGGATTCGTATTTTTAATATAATTAGAGACATACATGCATACATACTTACATACACACACAGACATACACACAGACATACACACAGACATATATTATATGTCAGGCAATATATATATATATATCCATATATCCATATATCCTGTATGTACACTGTGAGTCACCATGGATATATTCATAACTGACACATTTTTCATGGAATTTTTATTAAAAAATTGAGTGTCAGCTTCTCTGAGGATGGCCTTATTTGCGAGTATATATGGTAAAAAAATGTAGTATATGAATTGCTGGGCGAAGAATACCAATAAAATGCATTAGCGACCCTGCTGGAACTGTACAATCCCAGATCAGTTAAGCCATTAAGCCATGTTCACAATGGTTTGAGTTTGTCAATCTGAGCTCAACTGAACATACCATCCAGGGCAGACTAAAAGAGATTCTCTTCTTTCTATTGCCAAACTAATTTCTGTGTAGAGTTTGACTAAGAGCCAATTTTAAACTGTATGAAGATGGGCAGCAAATAAGGGACGAGCCGGTATCTGAGTCAACCCACCATCTGGAACAGCTGCTACATCATGCCCAAAATGCATAACTTTTTGGAGCTGGTTCTGCTTTTTCTCCTAGCTGAGCTACTCATTATTCTTCCCACGATGTGATAAACAACTCAGTACTATTTGTTTGGAACTGTGAAGTCCTGATCCAGAAGCTGTTCTTAGAAACAAACAAAAAAGGAGAAGAAACTTTGTCTAAGTGCTCAGTGGCTGGATTCTCCTGCATCTTTTTTTATAGAAGTTCATATTCAGCTCATTGCAAAGAATTTGCTTTCAAAACTGAGTGGCAGAGAAATGATCCTGGGTATGGTGCTATGTTCCTACAGTTATTTCTTGACAATGCAGCCAAGGGATGTGTAGAATATCCTGTTTCTTATTGCACACTCAGACAATATAATTCTGTACATTGTTCCAAGGAGCTGAAGACTCTATGGTTTCTGATGTCTCAGATCAGTCCCAAAAGATCTGTTGAGGGAAAGAGGAGTCAAAATGTTTGAGAATTTCTGTTTCAGAAATTAGGAACAATCAATCGCCCAAAATCTCTCCTTACAAATTTGGTAGAAAGATTTGGAAGGTCATTTGTGCCCATCCCTACCTTGGCACTGTTTAAATTATTCCATTTGTAACTGGGGCAGTCAGGAGTAAAAGAGAGAGAGAGAAAGCAAGAGACAGCGGGAGAGAGAGAGAGTGGGAGAGAGAGAGAGCCAAAAAAAGCCAATACAGTGCTAGGCTGCATTAACAGAGGGATAGAGTTGAGATCAGTTTTCTCATGATATTTGCAAATTTGGTTTTGGTGGTGTTTTTGAATTTACTTGGTGATGATTGTAGGTGGTTCTGGATACCATGCTAATGTTGCTTTATTCACACAATCATGTGAAGTATTAATACCACTTTACAATGCCATGGTAAGGCCACGCTTGGAATACTGCATCCAGTTTTGGTCACCACGATGTAAAAAAGATGTTGAGACTCTAGACTCTAGAGAAGAGCAACAAAGATGATCAAGGGACTGAAGGCTAAAACATATAAGGAACGGTTGCTGGAATTGGGCATGTCTAGTTTAATGAAGAGAAGGACAAGGGGGGACATGATAGCAGTGTTCCAATATCTCAGGGGCTGCCACAAAGAACTAAGGAGAAACTTCCTGACAGTTAGAACAATTAACCAGTGGAACAACTTGCCTCTAGAAGCGCTGAATGCTCCAACACTAGAAGTTTTAAAGAAAAGACTGGACAGCCATTTGTCCGAAATGGTATAGGGTTTCCTGCAGGCGGTTGGACTAGTTGACCTCCAAGGTTCTTTCCAATATTATTATTATTGTTGTTGTTGTTGTTATATGAGGAAGGGAGGGAGGGAGGGAGGGAGGGAGGGAGGGAGAGAGAGAGAGAGAGAGAGAGAGAGAGAGAGAGAGAGAGAGAGAGAGAGAGAGAGAGATGCATGCTAGAG
The DNA here is from genome assembly GCF_001527695.2 of Protobothrops mucrosquamatus. Classification (NCBI taxonomy): domain Eukaryota; kingdom Metazoa; phylum Chordata; class Lepidosauria; order Squamata; family Viperidae; genus Protobothrops; species Protobothrops mucrosquamatus. The sequence goes on from NW_015388151.1 coordinate 105,608, forward strand.
AATCCCATGACCTGTTGGGTCATCCTTTCAGAGATACACCAACAATTCTTGCAGACATTATCCATAAACAAAGCAGAACATTTTGGCTTATAATTCAAAATACTGGCTTTGACCTATAAGGCCTTATCTGGCTCAACATTAAAGAATCTCCAGAACCATCACTTTTATCTGGAATGGCTCCGTTTTATGCAATCATACAGGGAGAGGCTTCTGATTATCCCACATTTTTACAACATTATAGAAGCCGAAACAAGCTTTTCTTTCATGTAGAGTTTGTCAACCTTAGCAACTTTAAGATGTCTGGATTTCAACTCCCAGAATTCCCCAGCCAGAATGGCTGCCTGGGGAATACCCAGGCAGCCATTCTGGCTGGGGAATTCTGGGAGTTGAAGTCCACACATCTTAAAGTTGCTGAGGTGAGAAACACTGCTTTGATGATATAAACCTTGGACAATAGCCTTTAGATAGTTATCCTCCACAGAACAAGCCTTCTGGGAGTCCACAAAGACAACTATTCCACAGGGACTTTGTGGCTGATGGCCATCTTGAAATATTCCTTGAATTTTTGATAGCAGCCTCATTTATTGTTTCTGAGTTGTTATGAATGATTCTACCGTGCACATTTTAATATTTAATGTGAAATTATTACAGCGGTTATTTTAATATTAATATTGATTGTACATGTTGCTGATTGCACATTTCTTAGGGACTTTGCTGCTAGCAATTTTTTATTTTGTTTGTGAGCTGCCAGGACTCCATTTGGATGTAGGACCATAATGAATGAATAAAAATATTTTAATTTACTACTTTTTTTTTAAAGGCATGAAAAAAAACCCTGCTTGGCACAGATATGAAGGACAATTTATTGTTTAAATACAGAGAACAAATGTCTGCCCTTAATTGTTTCTGAAAGCTTGCAGGTAAGTCATTAATTAATAAGGGCAGAGTATTTCATCACAGTGGAATTTATATGGAGGCAATTAGTATTTCAAAGGGAAAACCACAAGTGTTGAATGAAGCAGGTCATGTGCTTTTCTTTGACTACCAAAGGAATCAAATAAAAGTGTATTCAAAGAACAAAATTGCTTCAGTACAGCACTTCATCAAACAGCAGGTAAATTTGTAGAAGAAAAAAATTCCAACATTCATTTCATATCCTAGAACTATTAGCATAAAAGAACTCTCCAGTTATATAAAGGAATAAACAATTCTTATAGTCAACATCTATATACTACTAAAACTCTTGTCATGATCTGTATCTGGGCAAAATGGTGCATTGTAGGGCAACAATTTTTTAACCAAATTATCTCAAGTGGGCTAACTTACAAAATGTATCCAAAATCCAGGAGCCTTGACTCACAAGAGAGTGAAATTTGGAGAGGTTGTGGCTGCTTCAGCACTGTTGTGGTTGCTGCTACACTGCTGAGCTACTGCTGCAGTCATGTGATCTTCATTTTCAATGTTCTGTGACAGTTTCCCAGCCAATCTTGCAATCTCCTGCTCATACTCCCACCTAACAGCAGCCACTTCCCTGCCTACTGGGAAGGGAAGGAAGGAAGATTTTCAATGTTCCCTGCTAGTTCCCACAAAAAACTTATTGAGGAAGCCAGCAGGAAGTCATAAGTCACTTTTGCTCCCCCTTCTTTTTTGCCCACCTTTGGTCATTCTGTTTCTCCATTTAGGTAAATAAATATCTTTGAAATGACCCGGTGAAGTATGAGTTTTCTAGTTCATTCTATTTTTAATTCTATTTTTATTCTATTCTACCTGCATTTTTAGCACATCTGATCCTGTAATATTCTAATTTAGAAAGGATGTCTTTTGTTAATTTTTCCTTTATTTTTTTATTACACGGTTCAAATGAGATGTCCCATTTTGGAAACTGAATCCAGCTGAAGATGCGCTCCATTTGAAAACAGTTGTGCTGTCATTGCTTGACTATGTTTGCAGATGACATGCCTAATTTGATTGAGACTACTTCAGAATTATCTGTATCACCTTGGGAAGGCACTGAGTCGATCCAAAATTCCCAAGTAAAATTAGGCATTTTATGGGATTCCTTTATGATTCAAAAGGTTCTTTTTAGATTTGTTTCTCTGAAAAAAAATCAGAGTAGGAGAAGAATGGGAAAACAGCGGGGTTTAAAAAAAATACACTTCTACTTTTGAATCACAAAAAAATGTCCATCAAGATTTCATTGACTGCAGGCAGGTAGAGAGAAAGAAGATCCAAAATTTGTGCACCAATGTTTCTGGAATTAATAAGACTTCATTCTTCAGAAGAATCTACTCTGATCAGCAATCAGTCCATTTTGTAAGAAGCAAAAATTTACAAGGATTTGAAATTATCTCATGCTGTTCAGGAGAAAGCATAAACTTTGGATTGCTGAAGTTTCTGTTTCAAATTCTATGTTAAATCTGATTTTGTACAGGTAGTCCTTGTTTAGCAACTTGAATGTTAACCAAAGAGGTCACTAAGGGGAATTGCAACTGTGCTTATGATCTTACTTCAGCTTTCCTTTGCTTTACAGACCTGCAAATGTCATAAACAAGAGGATTGGTTGTAATATTACTTTTGTATCACTAATGTAACTGTGAATAGTCACTAAACAAGGCATTAAATGTGAATTACCTATCTATGCTGGCTGTTTTCCAAATTGCTTCCAGTAAAAAAAAAAACTGATTTATTTTTTTCTGCATTCATGTTAATATGTTGCATACCCAGACATTGTTAAATCTTTAAATTTAAAAATTAACAGCTAGACATCTTAGAAAGGTATAAAGCACAACATTTTCACAATGTTTGATAAAAAAAGATTCCAAGAAACCATTTTCAAGGGCAAAATTACAGAAAAATGATTTTATAAAGCAAAGCCTTGTTAAATTGGGACAATCCAGAATGTGACTGTTAGCCAGTATACAATTTAATGTACTGAAGCTACACCAGATCCCTAAAGACTTGTGTTATGAAGTTGTCATGAACTTGTAATTTTTGAAATAGGAGGAACCTTTAAATATGGGAATGAATCATACTAATTGTAGTTAATTTAATTTGCCCTTCAATGTAAATATAATGGAATCCCTCTTGAGTCCTGGCCCCACCTACTTTTCACATTATGACCTTTGACATTCCACTCAAAAAGAAATGCAATTTCGCCCTATGAAAAACTGTATGTTTGAGTGTACTCTTATTACCTGGAAACTTTTGCCTAGGGATTACAAGTTAGGAGGCCTCTACACCTCTTTATCCAACGTTTTTACTTCAGAAAACACTGGCTTTGTTTCTGTGATTTAGGAGAGGTAGGTAAAAACTACAGGACATGTCCTTCTATGTTGCTCCCTTTATGGAGACATGTGAACTAGATTCATACTTCCTTTGATCAATAGATATCCTAGTCACCCAGATTCAGCTTATGTCCAGATGCCGCTTATAGATGAAGTACCCCTTATTACAGCACATGTAACTAGGCTTTGCACAGCAGGTCCATTGAATACTGATGGGTCATTATCCTGGAATGCATCTCCAGTAACCATAATTCATTTAAATTTTAAATGTTACTGACAAAATGTGATCCACTGGAGAAGGAAATGACAACCCACTCCACTATCTTTGTCATGAAAACCCCATGGACAGTATCAAAAGGCTCAAGTACTTTGGCCACCTAATGAGAACGAAGGACTCACTGGAGAAGAGCCTAATGCTGGGAAAGATGGAGGGCAATAGAAGAAGGGGACGACAGAGAATGAGGTGGCTGGAGGGAGTCATTGAAGCAGTAAGCGTGAACTTAAATGGACTCCAGAAGATGGTAGAGGACAGGAAGGCCTGGAGGAACGTTGTCCATGGGGTCGCGATGGGTCGGATACGACTTCGCAACTAACAACAACATTTTGTTGATACTAATATATATTTACTTTGGCGTAATTTTAGAAATGATGATGATGATGATATCCATTCAGTCCATCCACTGAGTCTTAGCAATTCTCTGGGCCAGGTCTCTCCCCATCTTCCAATCTTGCACTGCTTCTTTGAGTTTTTCTCTGCTCTGGCTGGTGTCAGCTTTGATGGTGTCCAGCCATCGTGTTCTCTGGAAGCCTGGTTTCCTTTAACCACTAATTCTTCCCAACATAATTGCTTTCTCCAGTGAATCCCCCTGCATAACATGGCCAAAATAAGTGAAACACAGTTTTGTAAATTTTTCCTGCCAGTGACATGTTTGGTATGCTGTGCTCCAGTATTTTGCTTGTTAGTCAAATTAGTGTCTATATTATAATTTAATGTAGACTACAGACTGGATTTTTTATTTTATATATTAGATTAGGTTGGGTTATTCTACAAATATATTTTAGCTCTATCCTAATTTTTATGTACCGTTATCTGTGCTGGTCTTGGATTGCAATAAGTTGAATTGAAACTGAGTTTTATTTCAGAAAATATTAGGGTGGTTCAGAGCTCTCAATACTGCAGAGATACAATCTACTTAGTGTGTAGCATGCTGAATACATAACTGAAAGCAAGCAAGTTGTAGGGTGCAAGGCACAAGTCTGTGCATACCATATTTTCATTTAATTAGCCACCTATGGATGTTGAAGAACAGCTGTTTACATAAAGCGTGCTCTGCCAAGATTTTGGCCTAAAAATATTCACTCCGATGTTCCGGTCCCCTGCAGGAAGT
>NW_015388152.1:0-14804 GCF_001527695.2 Protobothrops mucrosquamatus
GGCTTCCATTGCCATGTTTTTGGCCTTAACCACGTGCTTTGTCTTAGGAATTTTCATTAAATATCTAGAAACTCACCTTGTCAAAGCCAACAATCGGGATCTCTCCTTCATTCTCCTGGTCTCTCTCCTGTTTTCCTTCTTGATTTCCTTCCTGTTCATTGGCCAACCAACCAGAGCCACTTGCCTTCTCCAACAAACAGCTTTCAGCATTATCTTCTCAGTTGCTGTGTCTTCTCTCTTAGCCAAAACAGTCACAGTGGTGCTGGCCTTCCTGGCCACAAAGCCAGGAAACAGAGTGAGGAGATGGCTGGGAAAGAGTTTGGCCAATTCAATCATCCTTTGTTCTTCCACTGTCCAAGTTATAATTTGTTCCATCTGGTTGGGAGTTTCACCCCCATTTCCTAGTTCTGATAAGCAATCTCAACCTGGAGAAATAGTTCTGCAATGCAATGCAGGCTCTGTTGCCATGTTTTATGTTGCCCTTGGGTACATGGGCTTCCTGGCTGCTGTCTGCTTCACAATGGCTTTCCTGGCTCGGAACCTCCCTGGTGCGTTCAATGAAGCCAAGTTGATCACCTTCAGCATGCTGGTCTTCTGCACTGTTTGGGTGTCATTTGTGCCCACCTACCTGAGCACGAAGGGGAAGTACATGGTGGCCGTGCAGATTTTCTCCATCTTGGCTTCCAACGCTGGCCTGTTGGGCTGCATCTTCATCCCTAAGTGCTACATCATTCTGCTAAGGCCACATCTGAATACAAAAGAACATATGATGATTAAATAAATAGAAAGAAATGAACTGTAAGGGAGCTATGTCTCAAGAATATGATAATAATTAAAAGAATATGGTAAACAAAGAATATAGTAAGTTCAAGTTACAGTATTTGATAATTTAATGGCTGTAAAGAAATGAACAAAAAGCCCAAGTCACAATAAAAATAAACTACTTTTAAATGAGCACTATTTATACCTTTGTCTTTCCTTTGTTCTTAAGTGTGGAAAATCTCTGTGTGTCTGCATCTCTGTGTATGAATGATTGTAAAGACTCTGATATTTAAAACATTATCCCAGTGGTATCCATATTCACTCATGTGCAAGAATTGTGAATAATTATTTGTTGTCTCAAATAAATAACTTAAAACTGCACTTGCAGAACTGAAATGAAAGTGGTAATGCATGGGATTTTGGAGAAGGTACAATTAACAATCAATTAAAAGCAGCAATCATTTGCTTGTTCCTTTTAATAGGGATCAATTGCTCAGGTCAAAAAATTAGAAAAATAAAATAGTATCACAATGACCCCCCCAAAATGCTTTTTCACAAGGCAACTAGACTTTCTTTTTTCCTTTGAAGACATTTCGATTCTCATCCAAAAAGCTTTTTGACCTCTGACTGATGGTGGGGAATGGAAGGATTTATACTCCTTGCAGACAGCTAGTCATTTGCATTCTTTTAGAGAGTTGTTGATGTCACCTGGCATCAGGATCACTTGAGTAGTAGAAATGGGTGTGGAGCCATCTTGGAACTGTTGAAAGGACTATGTTGTAGACTGAAGATAGATGATGTCATATTCTTCCCCCTCTGTTGAGAGAGGGGTGTTCAATTTTGACATAGATGGCCTCCTTGACCCCTCTTTAAAACCAGTGGTGCTCTCTGTCCAAAATTTTCTGTCTTTGAAAATGTGGCCTTTGTCTTTTAAATGCAGATGGACCGCTGAATCTTGTCCTGATGAGTTTATTTTCCTATGTTGTGTCATGCATTTATGAAGTGGTTGTTTTGTTTCCCCATTCTTTCAAAGACAGCAAAGTTCACATTTTGGAGAGAGAGAGAAACACTGGAGGCTCCACACTCATTTGCACTACTCAGGTGATTCTGATGACACAGATAAACCCCCAGGTTGCCTCAATGACTCTCTAAAGAATGCAAATGACCAGCTGTCTGCAAGGAGTATACAGTAAATCCTTCCATCCTCCACCATCTAGTCAGAGCTGAAGCAGTTTATTGGATGAGAAGCAAAACATGTTCAAAAAAAAATAAATAAGAAAGTCCAGTTATGAAAAAGCATCTTTGAGATAACTATGACTGGATGACTGAGAATCTCCATAGACATTTAGCATTTAAAAAAAACAGAAATCAGCAGCCAACACACAACAGAACTTGTGCATGAACTTTATAACACCTTGTGACACCCCCCCCTCCAGTAGCATAAGCAGGTCTTCTCAGCCATCTGAAAGACTAGTAGGATTATGATCAATCAGGGAGACAATGCTCTATAGGCCAGGCCAATTGCCAAAAAGGCTCTAGAGGTGCACTCCCTCAAATCACCCAGACCTACACCAGGAAGGGCCTTATAGACAATTATATGTACTGAGAGAGGAGCACCCAATGCATCACCACCTGGTTGAAACCTACCGGAAACAGCAGGATCACTATATCAAATTTGTCATATCGGGATGCTTCCTGTTGAGAGTTTAGAACTTGCTATGCTCCTGATAGTGGCCAAAGGTTCCTCCAATGGACACCAGAAGGACTTCTGTGTACCTGCTGACTTGGACCACCAACCTGGGTTTCTATTTTCCTTTGTGCAATTCCGTATAAGCCTTTCACCTCTTTTGGGGCCAAAGCACCTTCCTGTCTCCTGTCCCACCACCTTTATCTGCCCATTTCCCCACATCCCATTCTTGGAATATGGTTCCCAGCCCAAGATGGGACTTTCCAGCCCTTCTTTCTCTCTCCTGGAAGATGCATCTAGCTGGCTTCCTCCTGCCAGATCCTTCAACCCAATGGAAGGAATGTTTTCCCCAGGTTTCGTGAAAGGTCTCCCTCAGTCTTTAGGCCAAATGCAATGCAATGCAAAGACAATATTGTCCCTACAGAACCCTCTGGACATTTTCTTCTGTGTCCACTAATCCCTTCTCTTCCCATGAAATCAGATTGTTCACTGAACTTTCAATAGGGGACTTTTTAGTGAAGGGACTGGGCCAGAGAGGGGAAGAATAGGAAGTAGAAAGAGTTGTGAAGATCTCTGTTTCTGTTAACTAATAATAGTTCCTTAGTACTGAGGTCTGGCCACAAGGTCAAAATGTAACATTAAGGAATTAAAAATACAAACTAATGGTTAGCACCTTCTAGGACTTATATAACAGTCAATGTAATTCAAGGGGAGTTGGACATAGTTCACTTGTGGCTATGTAGAGATTCTAGGCCAGTGTGGGGAATCTATGGCACGCGTGCCAGAGGCGTCACTCAGAGCCCTCTATATAGGCACACACGCCATCACCTCAGAGGGATGTGGGGCCAGGCTGCTCCTCTCCCCCTCTCCATGCATGCCTGACTAGTGGGAACTGGAGAGGGCAGGGAAACCAAATCCAGCAGTGCTTTCACTCTCTTTCTCTCTCTGCACTGGGAGTCCAGGAGCAGTTGCGAGAGGCGGGCAGGGAGAGGGGAGAGGGGAGAAGCCAGAAGCGGTGCAGAGAAAGAGGTGTCAAGATGAGCTCAAGGGTCAGAGAGGGAATGGGGCAAAAGATTGGTTTTGCCATGATCTTCCTTCTGCTGGCCACTGGGAAACTCGGTGGTGCGGCTCGGTGCAGCTACACTGGGAAACTCCAGCACCCTGGACTTGCAAGTGAGTTTTGGCACTCCACGAGTTTTGTTATGGCAGTGGGTTTGTGGCGCCTTTGAGAGAATGGCTCCTCCCCTCTACCTTCCTGTTTCCCCTTAGCTAAGGGTTGCTTTGGCATGGGCAGCTGGGGGAAGGGGAGGCCTGGCTTCTTTTGGGGGGCCAGATTAAGTGCACGTTGGAAGGGGAACCTCTGAGTTGGGGGGGGGGCAAAGTTAGCCTCCAGCTTGGGAGAGGAGCTCCTTCCTTCCTTGCTTCCCATGGTAAAATTCTGCAGGGGCATCCAGAAGAGAAAAGGAGGAGGGTGGAGACAGGGAAACCTATAGGATCTCAGGGCCTGGGCTTTCGGCTGATGCTGTGTAACGCCAGGTCCATGGTTAATAAAGCCCCCCTCATTTATGATTTGGTATCGGAGGGGGAGGTGGACCTGGCGGGTATTATGGAGACCTGGATGGCCAAGAGGGGTGGTGGTGCCCCTCATTGAAATGTGCCCGCCAGGTTACCGTGCATTTCACCAGCCGAGAGCCCAGGGTCAGGGTGGGGGGTGGGTGGCGGTTATTATTAAGGAAGGCCTGGACCCAAGAGAGACCACTGTGCCGCAGACTGCCGGTTGTGAATCCCTAGGTGTGAAGTGGGGTCATGGGAGGCAGCAGGGCATGCTGATTGTATACCTGGCTCCCCGCTATGTATCAGCAGCCCTACCCGAGCTTCTCAGTGTGATAGCCGAGATGACGATTGAGACCCCCAGACTGTTAGGGACTTACCTAGTGGCAATAATAGCGGCGAAATGAAACTATTTCTCCGCTCTTATCACGTCTGCAGGTAACTGATCTGCCACCCTGTTTAGGGTGTCCCGCTCCCTCCTTCATCAGAGGGTCCGGGACGTCCCTTTGCAGGGTCGGCCAGAGGAATTTGGGTGTTACCTGCATGACAAAATCGATCGGATCCGGGCCGGGTTAGCCTCCGATTGGACTAGTTCAGGCAGGCCAATGGAGGCAGGTCTTGAGTCCACTTTGTGGGAAGAGTTTGATCCTGTGACTCTCGAGGACACGGACAGGATGCTGGGATGGCTGAACACCACCACATGTCTACTGGACCCGTGTCCCTCCTGGCTGGTACTGGCCTCCCGGGAGGTTACACGAGGCTGGCTCCAGGGAATCGTCAACACTTCTTTGAGTGAGGGGTTCTTGCCGGCCGCCTTGAAAGAGGCGGTGGTGAGGCCCCTCCTCAAGAAGCCCTCCCTGGACCCGGCTGTTTTGGCCAACTACTGTCCTGTCTCCAACCTTCGCTTTCTTGCGAAGGTTGTTGAGAGTGTGGTGGCATTACAGCTCCCTCAGCACCCGGAAGAAACTGTCTATCTAGACTCGTGCCAGTCCAGCTTCCGGCCTGGGCACAGCACGGAAACGGCATTGGTCGTGTTGGTTGATGATCTCTGGAGGGCTCGGGATAGAGGTTGTTCCTCTATCCTGGTCCTGCTAGACCTCTCAGTGGCTTTTGATACCATCGACCATGGTATCTTGTTGCACTGGTTAGGGGGTTGGGGTTGGGGGGCACCATTTTACGGTGGTTCTCCTCCTACCTCTCGGACCGGTCGCAATTTGTGTTGGCAGGGGGGCAGAGGTCGACCTCGATGTGCCTCACTTGTGGGGTACCACAGGGGTCGGTCCTCTCGCCTCTCCTGTTCAACATTTATATGAAGCCACTGGGTGAGATCATCCGTGGTTTCGGGGTGGAGTTTCATCAGTACGCAGATGACACCCAGCTGTACATCTCCACCCCGGACCAACCCAACAATGCTGCAGAAGTGATGTCCCGGTGCCTGGAGGCCGTGCGAGTCTGGATGGGGAGGAACAGGCTTCGACTCAACCCGTCCAAGACCGAGTGGCTGTGGTTTCTGGCGTCACATCATAGCCAGTTGGCTCCATCTCTGGCTATCGGGGGTGAGTCATTAGCTCCCGCGGAGAGGGCCCGCAACCTGGGCATCCTCCTGGATGCTCGGCTGTCTTTAGACGATCATGTGACGGCCGTGGCCAGGGGGGCTTTTCATCAGGCTCGCCTGATACGCCAATTGTGCCCCTTTCTGGATCGGGACGCCCTACGTACGGTCACTCAAGCCCTCATTGTTTCCCGCCTGGACTATTGCAACGCTCTCTACATGGGGCTCCCCTTGAGGTGCACCTGGAGGCTCCAGCTAGTTCAGAATGTGGCCGTGCGGGGGATTTTGGGGGCCTCTAGATACTCCCATGTAACACCTCTCCTGCGCGAGCTGCACTGGCTGCCGGTGGCCTTCCGGGTGAGCTTCAAGGTGTTAGTAACAACTTTTAAAGCGCTCCATGGCAATGGACCTAGGTATTTGCAAGACCGCCTCCTACCAAACACCTCCCTTCGACCAGTCTGCTCCCACAGAGAGGGCCTCCTTAGGGTGCTGTCAGCCAGTCAATGCCAGCTGGCGACCCCCAGGGGGAGAGCCTTCTCTGTGGCAGCTCCTGCCCTCTGGAATGACATATCCCCCGACCTACGTACAACTACGGACCTGTGCCTCTTCCGCCGAGCCTTGAAAACCCATCTATTCCATGCGGCCGGCCTGGTGTAGTTTTGATTGGGTTTTGCTAGGGGTTTTATATGGGGTATTTTTAGAGCAGGCTTTTTATTCAATATTTATTGTGATTTTTATTATTGCCTGTCCACCGCCCTGAGTCCTGTAAGGGAGATAGGGCGGTATATAAATTTAAATAATAAATAAATAAATAAATAAATAAATAAATAAATAAATAAATAAATAAATAAATAAATATAAAAGGAGCAGGTCATGGCGAAAGCGATGATGCAGATGGGGCAGTGAGTGAGCGAGCATGTGGCCTTTGGAAGCGATGGTACAGACGGGGCAGTGAGCGAGCAAGCGAGTACGCGGCCTTTGAAAGTGATGGTGCAGATGGTGCAGTGAGTGAGCGAGTGGCATGAGTTTGGAGCAAGGACGAGCAGGGCAAGTGAGTGAAGCAGCCTGAGTTTGAAGAAAGGGCAAGAGAGAAAGGAGAGAGAGAGGAAGAAGGATAGGGATGGATGGATGGATGGATGGATGGATGGATGGATGGAGGGAGGGAGGGAGGGAGGGAGGAAGGAAGGAAGGAGATGGGAATGAGAAGGTGGGAGACAGGGAAGGAAGGAGGGGAGGTAGAAGAAAGGAAGGGAGGGAGGAAGGAAGGGAAGGAAGGAGATGGGAATGAGAAAGAGGGAGACACATGACCCTGGGGATGCTGCAATAGTCATAAGTGTGAAAAATGGTCATAAGTCACCTTTTTCAGGGCCGTTGTAACTTTGAACAGTCATTAAGCGAACTGTTGTAAGTTGAGGACTACTATACTTTATGACTTTTTTCCCCTTTATTTTTTGGGGGGTCATCAAGTTTTTGACACCTTGCTAGGTGACTGGTGGTATTCCAATATTGCCATATCCTAAAAGTGGTACAATCGGTGAAAAGGTTGAAAAGTCCTGAGTCAGAGTACTCAGATTGCAGCTGCTTTCTTGCAGGTTTGTGGAATGGCATGGGACCAGGGCTTTTTTTAAAATCAGAACGGAGTTCTGGTGGGTGCATGACGTGTGTGAGTTCCGGCACCTTTTTTTTTTTTTTTTTAACAAAAAAAGCACTGCATGGGACCCACGGGATTTGCAAAGTGAAGAGAGGAAGTTGATAAATATAAAATAGACAACCAAGAATGCTTTATTGACCATTCTTGGTCCAGATTTTATATCAGTTGCATCTGCTAATACAGGTGTTCTGCTTCAGACTTCTCTGTTATTTTCAGATCTGGTAAAATGAATGAGTACTTTTCCAACAACCTGTAAGATCCAAGATACTGTGCTTTCATTGTTTATTTCCTCCCTCATAGATTGTTGATTCAGGGAATATCCATTTCTTTAGTGTTAACTAATAGTGTTAGTTATTTTTGGTATAGGGATAGATTTGTATTGGGTGCTTCATTTTTTTTTTTAAAAAAAATTGTGTTTTTGTAGACTCCAAATCTTGAATACAGCAAAAAAAGCAAAAACAGATAGTGGAAGATCATTCCAAGAGGCCTGGACAGAGTCATTTGGAGTGATTGAATGCAATGGGAAAGCGTAATGTATTCTGTGTAATGAAAGTGTTGTGTGTCGCACATCAAATGTCAGGCACTTTGACACCAACCACAAAAGTGTTGCCAAACTTGGTGCAACTGAAAGAAAAGTGTTTCTTGAAGGGAAATTGAGGAACTATCATTCCCAGTATCTTAGTTTTTCCAACTATCTTTCTAGAACAAATCATCTGACAGCTGCCAGTTTTCAAATTTCACTGTGCATAGCTCCAATACGTCGTGCGACGTCATGTGATGTCGCGAGTTTGACATGTCTGCCTTACAGCCACAGGGGTAAGGGTGTCAATTTATTCTCTACAGCAGCTGAGGGTAGAACAAGAAGCAATTGGTGGAAGCTTGCAGTTGGGAGATCTAACCTGGAAATATTCTGACCATGAGAACTATTAAACAATGGAACAACTTGCATCCTGGATTTCTGGGTGCTCCATCAATAGATGTTTTCAAAACAATATTGGACAACTACTGTCTGAGATAGTACATGGTTCTTGCCTTGGGCATCAGGTTGAACTAGAAAATCTCCAAGTCCATTCCAGCCCCATGATTCTATCACATGGGATCAGATTATCTGAGGGACCAATTCTTTGCTAATATATCTACCTGTCCATTAGGTCTGGCAAGGAAAAAATGATTCAGTCCCATTTATTAGAGAATCTGGAGGGCTTTTCAAAGAAGAGAGATTTTTCTGTTGTGACATCACCTTTGGTACATCATCTCCAAGAGATTTGATTCACCCCAAATCCACTAGTGTTTTTTTTTTTTGCAAGGCCTTAAAGATCTGGTTTTATCATGGGCTTGGGGATCCAGATGTGTGGCAGAGATGTTCAAAAGTTCTGTTGATTTTTTGGTGTTGATTATTTTTTGTTTATTTTGGCTGTTGATTATGAATCTCTTAGGTTTTTTACAGTTATGTATTGTTATTTGCCCAGAGTCTTAAATTCAAACAAGAAATAAAGAAATGTTTCTTCATTCAACAGATGAGCAACCTCCATCTCAGCAGATGCTTGCCTAACTTGACAAATAGAGCCAAAGTCCACCATAAATCAAGACCAACTTAGTTCATACTGATCTTCATATCAATACTAAAACCATATCTTGTTATTAATTATAATGATTTCTTTTACAAAAGTTTCACTCCAACTTCTTCTGTCTTACTCCCACGGCTCATATTCAAAGTTTGAACCTCATCTGTGACTTCCTCCTTTGTGTATCTCCCTTTTGTCTCATTCAAAGATCAGTGAAGCAATATCTTTCCACCTTACAATTTTCCAAATTGTAGCAATTTACTTGTTGATTTGATTTGATTCTGTGATTAATCTCTAGAGACTTTTCTGCAAACTTTAGAAAATTTGACAATAGATGTTAACAACATGTTTTTACCTCAAGGCCAGACCAAAGCCTTATTGGCTTATTTCATGAAACTGGAAAGTTGTGAGTGCATAAATTTTTCTGGAGAAAGATGAAGTAAAGGAAGCCTTTTTGCCTAGGCAGGGGCTGTGGTCATGCATCTCCCCTTCAGTTGTGAAGCCTTGGCTGGACCATATCTTGATTAGAAAAGCCCCCAAAACTTCTGCCTTGGAAGATGGTTTCTATATCTTCTCAAACTTTATTCCAAGAAAGAACAGGGTGGTGGCTCACTCCGAAAGACAGATCATGTTGCTGCTTTTGCTGCTGCTGTGGCCCCAAGGAGTCTGTATCAGTCTGAAGGCTAAATGTCTCCTGACTCAGAAGAAGGATGGGGTGAACCCCAAGAATCATTACAGGCCAGGAGAATTTTTCATTGATGGCATATACTCTGCAACAAGGGCCAAGTTTCACCTGTTAAGTTTTAACACAACTCCTTTGAATGAATTATTGTGGTAAGTGAACCTACACTCATTGATTACAGCCATCCCCCAGTCTTAAGAGCTACTATTCCCTTAATTTCCTACTTTTGTTTTCTCTCATCTCACTTTCTGTGACATCATCCAAGCAGAGATAAACTGTGGATGGAGAAGAGAGGGTGGATGCTCTCTTCTATCTCGCCCTTGCCCCTTTTATGGGTCAAAATGGACACAAAAATGCAGGAATGCTATATTTTTTTCCTGCATTGAAAATGAGATAATCTCCATATACTTATTTCTGGACCCAAATTTACTGGTAATATGAAGGAATCATAGACAGGAATTTGTTAAATCATGGAATTTCCAAACATGTATGATTGCTTTTATGATTCTATTAGGTGCAAGAAATTGGAAAGTGAGACTCTAGAAAGAGTGCAGAGAAGAGCAACAAAGATGGTTAGGGAGCAAAGGTTAAAACATATGAAGAACAGCTGCAGGAATTGGGTATATCTAGTTTAATGAAAATAAGGACTAGGAGTGACGTTATAGCAATGTTCCAATATCTAAAGGGCTACCACAAAGAAGAAGGAATCAACCTATTCTCTAAAGCAGCTGAAGGCAGGACAAGAAACAATGGATGGAAGCTAATCACGGAGAGAAGCAACTTAAAACTAAGGAGAAATTTCCTGACAGTTTGAACAATTAATCCATGGAATGACTTGTCTCCAGAAGTTATGGATGTTCCATCACTGGAGGATTTTAAGTAGAGTTTGGACAGCCATTTGTCTGAAATGGTATAGGATATCCTGCTTAAGCAGGGGGTTAGACTAGAAGACCTCCAAGCTCGCTTCCAACTCTATTATTTTATGCTAGTTGTCTATACATCTGAATTACTAATGGTCAAGGAAAACTGGCAATAGATAAGAGTGAACAGAATTCACAGTGGACTGAATTTAGGTCTCTTGTAGGTGTGAAGGGATTCAAGACTGGTGACATGCTTGACCCCTCTGTTAGGCTCAACCTGGTCATCTCCTACAGATTCCTGGTTTCATAATCATCAAATGATTTCAATGTCAGTTAAGTCTCCACTCAAGGACTTCAAAATCCAGTGAACATATTGGCTTTGTTAACAGTCACAGCTACTCCTTATTTGTGTTTGTGTGCATGTGTCTAAAGGTGAGGATGATGCTCTATGTAGCCTTTCCAACTTTAGCATTGAAATTGATTCTGTATTTTATATAGAAGAATAGATCCAACATCCAACTGTTAAGTATTGCAGAAGGTAACTTCCATCACAAACTGATACCATGCCTTGAAACTGATCTGATGACAATTATTAAAGCAGGTTGTTTTTCTTAAGATATTTTTTTTTTAAAAAAGTTGTAATTCATTCAGAAAGAATGGGCCTGATTGTAGATTATACATTTTATAATAAAAAATGGGAATAAAATGCATTTTATTGATTATATTCTAATATGTTGATATTTGCAGGAGAGCATTTCCAGAAAATTGGAAAAAGCTCTCCTTCCTTTTTGCTGTCCAGGCGATCAACAAGGATTCCAATCTCTTGCCCAACATCACCCTGGGTTACAATATTTATGAACAATATTTCAGTGCACAAATGACTTTGGATGCTTTGATGGATCTTCTTTCAGATGGGGAGGCCAATGTTCCCAACTACAGCTGCGGAAGGCAGAGGAATGTAGTGGCTCTTCTAGAAGGGGCTGAAATAGATATTTCTATCCAAATTTCAACCGTGTCAGGGATCTACAAAGTCCCACAGGTGTGTCTGTGCTTGGAAGAGAAATTTTAGTCATATAACATTCACTCAGAGGTCCTCTATTAAAAGTGAAGAAAGGAGTGATATTATGTTCTGTAGATAGTAGGCATTAAGGATGATGGCTCAACATTCAAATGAGGGAAGGATTAGAAGAGAGATATTCCCTCCCACTGTGGACACAGTCCAAGAGTTTCTATCGTATTTTCCAAAGCACCTGAAGGCAAGACAAGAAGCAATGGATGGAAACTAATCAAGAAGACCACCAACCTAGAAATAAGGAGAAATCTCCTGACAGTACAAAAAAAAATATCACTGGAATGGCTTGCCTTCAGAGGTTGTAGGTGCTCCATCACTGGAGGTTTTAAAGAAGAGATTGGCTAACCACATGTCTAAAATGGTACAAGGTCTCCTGCTTGAGTAGGGAATTGGATTAGAAGTATCGAGAATGAAGCTTTGGCAGCCACGTGCCTCTTCATTTAGTCTTACAAGTAGCGTGGGGGGGGGAGATGTTGCTTTAAAAGTGTTTAGATGGAGAAATGAAACTTTTTTTGATTCTACTGATGTCTATGAGTGCCTGACATATTACCAAGGACACTGAAACAAATGTGGAAGAAAGGCAAATGGTTCCCATAACAAAGGGAAATTGTGTACAAAGACTATGTGAGAGGCAGGGGTCTTGGGCGAAGGGGCTATTGTTTAATTCTTTGATCTGGTGTCTGGGAACCTCAGAGTGAACTTTGCTTTGACAATACTATGCCATGTGTTCAATAAAGAGTAAGAATTTTGGAACCGAAATGATCCTGGTGATTTATTTGGATTCTCGAGCTGGATGTTGACAAGAAGATCTCCAAGGTTTCTTCCAATTCTATTATTCTGTTAGTTTGAAAGATTCTCTACTGAAGAAACAAAAGGCAATGAAATCAATTCATAAATATTTGCTAGAAATAGAATTGTTTCATTCAAGCCAGAATTCTTTTCTTTAATTTTGGATGTAATGGACATTAAATAAAAGACACCTTTTGTTGCTTTTCAGATCAGTTACACTTTTGTTTCTCAGACTTCAAGTGATAAAACTCACTCTCCTTTCTTCTACCCGATGCTCCCTGCTGAAGGACTCCAGTATCCAGGGATGGTCAAACTGCTCCTTCATTTCAGGTGGACCTTGGTTGGCCTGATGGCTCCAGATACTGACCAGGGAGAGAGATTCAGGAGAATATTAACTTCTCTCTTGCTAAGAAATGGCATTTGTCCAGTTTTATCACAAACCTTTTCCAAAACAATCTATCACGTGTTCATAGATATTCGTCCATATGAAAACTGGAGACAAGTGAATGTCTTTCTTTATGGAGCTGAGGATTATTCATTCAATATAGGGCTGAAGATCATACAACTAGTGTTTGAAAATTTGAAGGAGTCAGTTAGAGGGAAAGTCCTGATCACGACAATACGATGGGATTTCACTATTTTTTTAGCGCACGATGACTTTCCCGTTCAATTCCTTCATAGCATTTTTTTCTTTCTGATGAAGAGAAACCACATGGCAAAATACAATGAGTTTATTCATTTTTACTCCTTCATGCATTACCTTGCAGAGACATCTTTTACATGCTCCTACATCACGGATGCCTTTTCTGTGAAAGTCTGGAAACGGTGCAGAGAGAGAGAAGAACTGGAGGCTGTGTCCCTGCAGGAGATGGATCAGATCCTGTCTCTGGACAACTATTTCATTTATAACACTGTCTGGGCTGTGGCCCGGGCCTTACATGCAACCTATTTATCCGGATCTAAGAAGATGAGGATCAAAGGTGCAAACAACTCAGAGTCTCCAAGGCTAAAGGCTTGGCAGGTATTTCTTTTCTGCCACACATCTGTCTTCTGCAAATAAGAAACCAGTTTTACAAATGTAAGAACTAGGTTTCTAGTTTCAAAATAAAACAAAAAGAAATAAAATTCAAAGACAAACATTAAATTGGACTTCAACTTTCCAACTCATCTCTCATTTGAATCCCTTTCTCTTGTTTTCTTTCTTTATCAACAGATTCTCCCAAAAAGGATAATATTTGTAGCTCAGGATTGAAATGAGGTGTCAGACCTGCCTCAGTTTGAGCCTCTAAGTAAGAACTCCATTTATTGGGAAAGGTAGATTTTACTAGAAATCAAGTGAATTACAGTAATGCAAAGCCAGTACTGAAAATTGTGGGCCAAAATCTCCAAGTCTAACTTTTTCCTCCCTCTGTTGCTTCCCATGACTAATCAAATTCAAACAAGATGTTAGAATGGTCACTTCGGGTATAGGTTTGGTATGCAGCTGCATTCCATTCCCAGCTGATTTTCTTTAACACCCATCTCGGACAGATATATTGAAGTTTCATTTCCTTTGAAGTATCTCCCCTCCCATCCAACCCCCTGGAGTCCATGGCAGTTGTTACTGAATGGTTGTGAAGCACAAGCATGAGGTTGCAGCTGATATGAGAGGTCCTTGCAGATGTTAGCCAAACTAGGTAATATCATCAATGCTAGTGATGTTCAGTGACTAGCATTGGTAATGTTTTGGTAACGAAAGCCTTCAAGAAAACAACCAAGCTCAGAGAGCACCAAGGACCCCTCAATAGAATCTCTTTTTATATTTCATTGGGAAGAAATCGTTTGGACATCTTTATTATTTCACCGTCCTTTCCCTCATTCAATCAAATGTCGTTTCATAATCTGCCAATTACGTTTTCTTGGTTAATCCATAATTTTGTTTGCATGTCTTTCTCCTCTGCCTTTTTTTTTCTTTGCAAGCTGGAGCATCACAATCTCCCACCCTATTCTGTCTGCTTTATTCTCATGATCAGAATCAGAATAGAGCTGGAAGGGACCTTGGAGGTCTTCTAGTCCAGCCCCCTATATCATTTCAGGCATGTGACTGTCCAGTCTCTTCTTAAAAACCTCCAGTGATGAAGAAAGCTGTCGGAAGGCAAGCTGTTCCACTGGTTAACTGTCCTTGCTGTTAGGAAGGCTCTTCTTAATTCCAGGTTGCTTCTCTCCTTGATTAGTTTCCATCCATTGTTTCTTGTCCTGCCCTCTGGTGCTTTGGAAAATAAATTGACCATCTCCTCTTTGTGGCAGCCTCTCAAATTAGTGATTTGATCAATGGGGTGTATTGCATAGTATTACCATTCTTGTTCCCTCCCTGCTAGGCTGTCCCTATACTTGAGGACTACCTGGGCCCAGACACAATCCCCATTTCTTAGTTAAAATGGATTTATTCCTTTACCACTGTTTTGAATTTTCAATAGGATTGGAGAAACAAAATAGCGAAGGGTCAAAACAAGTGGACAGGCATTTCTAGTCTGTATAGGGTAAGACCTCAGGAAAGAAAAGCTTTTTCTGTTAATAAGCTTCCCATTCAGCTTTAAACGTTCAGAGAAATGGAGCTGCATTGTGTCTCTATAAAGAGATTTGGGTTCATTTTT
>NW_015388152.1:15412-17847 GCF_001527695.2 Protobothrops mucrosquamatus
TCCCTCTCACAGTTACTACTATTGAGCAAGGTGCCACCTATGCTGTACTTGTGCATTTGGTTTTTCTTGCCTAAATGTAAAACCTTGCTTTTTTCACCATTGAATTTCATTTTGTTAGATAGTGCCCAGTGTTCAACAAAATGAAATTCAATGGTGAAAAAAGCAAGGTATGTATATTGTGTTGGTTGAAAATCCTTCTAAGCTTTTAAGATATTTCTGCAATGTATGGACGTAAAGTTCCTTTTGACTTCATTTCGCTTGGGAAATTTATCTGATTATCTTCCTTTTGTATATAGACAGCGAGATTGTCAAGGTTGAACCACTAAGATGCCAGCTAACTTCTATCACTAATCAACTTGCCATAGAAACAGGGGGGAGGTGTAGAGAGCGCAGGGAGGAAACGGGATTCCAAGAAGCTGTTCACGAATCATGAGATCCTGCAAGAATGCCAAGGTCACTAATGCAGGTGTTTGACAGACAAGTGGATTGTTCCCATAACAAAATGATGTTCTAGGATTTGACACTGTGAACACCCAGTGGGTGGGAGAAGTGGAAGCTATTGTTTAACTAGGCAACTTTTTATGTGGGAAAAGCAAAGCTGGTTTTGCTTCAGTTCCAAGATGTGTATTCAATAAAGCTTATATTTTATGGCATTAAAAAACCTTTTTTGGATTCGCTAGTTGGATGGTTGACAGAGATCTTCTGTTCACCCCCAGGACAAGTGAGTGGGTCTCACCATAAAATGTTGATAGTCCATTCTAAAAATAATCATTCTCTCTTCTATGCCAGCTTCATTCCTTCTTTCAAAGTTCTCAGTTCTACAATAATTCCATAGAAGGAGTTTATTTGGATGAAAATGGAGACCTGGCATCAGACTTGGACCTTATGAACGGGGTGATTTTGTCCAAAACCTCTGTTACCAAAGTGAAGTTTGGAAGTCTAGAAAGACAACAATTACAGGATTTCACATTTATGATCAACCCAAATTTGTCTTCTGAGATGGAGGGTTTGAAGGTGGGAATATATTTATTTCATGCTCGCTGAAGCTCTTATCAACTAGGTTACATTCTTTGGGCAGGAACTGGTTTTGAGTGTCATCAATTTGTCCAAGACAATTCTGTGTAACCGTCTAGCTTTCCATAAGAAATATACCCTTACATATTTACTATGATTAGAACATAGAACAATAGAGTTGGAAAATACCTTGGAGGTCTTCTAGTCCAGGGCTTTTCAACCAGTGGTACAGGTACCACCTGTGGTACATTGGCACCTGGCAGGTGGTAGGAGACCATCCTAGAAAAGTAGTGGGGGAGGGGAATGAGGTGAACCGGTGGCAGCACCGCACAAGTCTGAGCGAGAGAAGGCTGGAGCTGCAGGGCTGTCAGGGCTCAGCAGAAGCACCAGGATCAGCGCCAGGCTCCAGCTGGTGCTTGGCACTGATCCTGGTGCTTCTGCTGAGGCCAGAAGAAGCACTGATCAGCTGGAATGTTGCAGCATCTCCAGGGTCTTGTGATTTACATTCAGATGCTTGGCCACTGATTCATATTTATGACGGTCACAGTGTCCCAGGTTCATGTGAAGTGACCAAAACCTGCTGCAACCATCCAACAGATGGGGGGGGGTTTAAAAACCAAACACCCCCACCCCACCCCCACTGCCAATCCTCAATAGAAATTTCACAACAATGAAAACCTCGGACAGGAGGAAGAGCGCCGCCGGGCAGGCAGGCAGGTGTCTTGCTCGGCTGTGGCTTGGGGGGCACTTTTTTCAGTGCCATTGTAACTTCAAACAGTCACTAAGTGAACTGTTGTAAGTCGAGGACTACCTGTACTTTATCACTTCTCCCCCCCTCTTTTTTTGGTCATCAAGTTTTTGACACCTTGCTAGGCGACTGGTGGTACTCGGATATTGCCATATCCTAAAAGTGGTACAATGGATGAAAAGGTTGAAAAGCCCTGTTCTAGTCCAACCTCCTGCTCAAGCAGGAAACCCTATCATTTCAGAGGAATGGCTATCCAGTCTCTTTTTGAAAGCCTTCAGTGATGGAGCACCCAAAACTTCTAAAGGCAAGCTATTCCATTGATTAATTATTCTCATTGACAGGAAATTTCTCCTTAGTTCTAGGTTGCTTCTTTGCTTGGTTAGCTTCCAACCATTGTTTCTTGTATTGCTTTTTGGTGTTTTGGAAAATAGTTTGACCCTTTCATCTTTATAGGAGATATTAGAACAGTGCCATTCTATCTCCCCTAATCCTTCTTTTCATTAGGTTAGACATATCCAATTCCTGTAACCATTCTTCATATTTATTTAATTAGTCCCACTAAATTAGTCCCACTAAATTATTTATTAGTATTTATTATTAATTAGTATGTCAAAAGTAGTTAGATTTGATTCATGGGCAACAGGATTAATTTTGCCAAAGCAAAATATCCATT
>NW_015388152.1:18484-22333 GCF_001527695.2 Protobothrops mucrosquamatus
TCTATCTCCCCTAATCCTTCTTTTCATTAGGTTAGACATATCCAATTCCTGTAACCATTCTTCATATTTATTTAATTAGTCCCACTAAATTAGTCCCACTAAATTATTTATTAGTATTTATTATTAATTAGTATGTCAAAAGTAGTTAGATTTGATTCATGGGCAACAGGATTAATTTTGCCAAAGCAAAATATCCATTAAATTCTTCCCTGAATAATTTAATGTATATAAGTGTAGTGTCATGGCTCCGATAGATAAAACCCATCAAAAGAACTTCAAGGCAAGAATTCTTCCTTAAAGAACATTTTATTCAGGAAACAAAGTATTGACACTACATAGTTGAACCCAAAACTAATTTCCCTTCCCCTGGATACAAAGTAATAAATCACATTCTCCAATTAGCTTGAAATGTGGGCTTTCTCCCCAGCTCCTCAGCCCGCCAAAATGTTATCAATTTAACCTTGGGTTCCCACAAAGCAGTGTTTATTATTATGGCTAGCTGAGTTCAAGCATTCATCCCAACCCCCGTTCTGCATCTGATTTCTAAATAGGAGAAAAAGCATGTTAAAAGCAAAGAGAGAAAATAGCTGTGATTTTCATCAGTTGTCAGAGCGGGAACATCCAATGTTTGCAGCATTGACATGTAGATTCTGAATCTAAAATTTGTAGTGTGTGAAAAATAAGAAGAAAGGATAAAACAGAAGCACAATTTCAGGTGAATCTTCAGTGTTTTTGTAGCCTTCAAAGTAAGTAAAACTCAGTCTTGAATTTCAGGTCACTGTCCTTTCTTCTTTGCCTCTTTTCATGAAATAAAACTATTTTTTGAACGTTTTGAATGTTTCTCTCCTCAGCCCCTACCTCTTTCCAGATGTGTAGAAAGCTGTCATCCTGGATTTGTGAAAGTGGCCCGGGAAGGAGAACCCATTTGCTGCTATGATTGTCTTCCTTGTGCAGAAGAAACCATCTCCACTGAGGAAGGTGGGTAAGACTGGAGGAAGATGAGAGACTCTAGACATTTTATGTGCAAGGTGTTCCTGAAAAGCATTTCTTCAAAGGTATGTCTGGAATTGTATTTTTTGAACTCAACTATAGACTCTTTGTTTATGGAGATTCTCAGTGATCCGGATCATAGTTATCCCAAAGGTGCTTTTTCACAAGGCAACTGGATTTTCTTGTTTTTCTTTGACGATGTTTCACTTCTCATCCAAGATGCTTCTTCAGTTCTGACTGGATGGTGCGACTCTTTGTGATCAAATAAATTGATGGCCTTTTAGAAGACTCAGATCTGGAGGGATGACTGAATCCAATTAGCTGCTTAGCTGAGTTTTTCCAGGACATGTTTGAAGCAAACATGAGGACACATTATTTTGACACACAAATCTAATTATTGACAGCAATGAAGGCAAACATAAGACTAAATAAGGGAGCTATTATAGACTCTCCCTTTGCAGACTTCAGAAAATAGGTTTTAATGGTTTGATTGGAGAAATTTTATTGGGCTTACTAAAGTTAGTAAGCCATGAGAGTGTAACGATGAGGTAATGGGGTAAAACTACACAGACAATGAAGTAATAAATAGGCAATGTTTCATGAACATGGTTTCTTTCTAAAGAGTTACTCTTGTGGGTTTATCAAACTGTCCCTGGTTTCAGATTCTGGGTTTTCTACCTGGGATCTTTCACATCTTCTCAACATTATTTGGTCTTCTAAAATGATGAATTTGCTTCCTTCTAATCCATTATCTTCATCATCCAATCTATATAAAAATCTTATGGCTGAACTGACAGTTTTGGTTCCCAAGGAGAAATGAATTTGTTCCCTGCCTTTATGTCATATAGTTGAGCCAGTGAGTTGTTTTCTCTGGAAAAATATATTTTAATTTGTTCCTTGGGTCTAAAATATTCATTTCCTTCTCATTTCTGGAAACCAAATTAAATATATTCAGCAGATGTAAGTTCAGCCTCTGTGTGACCAATGGTGGACAGTCCCCATTTCCTTCTTATTGCAGGTTGAGTTCCTTCATAGGCAGTCATTCACATCATCTCAATGTATTTTCAATACATTTCTTTAAAATATGTGATTTATAAGAAATCTTACTCTTGCTTCTTACAGATGCAAAAAAATGTACCAAATGTCCAGAAGATCAGCATCCTAACATCCTTCGAGATCATTGTATTCCCAAGATTAAAACCTTCCTATCCTATCAAGAGAATCTGGGGATTATTCTGGCTTTATTTGCCTTCTTCCTCTCTTTTCTCACAGGCTTTGTCTTGACAATCTTTATTAAATTCCAAGACACTCCAATCATCAAAGCTAACAATCGGGACCTCTCTTACACTCTCCTTGTCTCCCTCCTGTTTTCCTTCTTCACCTCCTTCCTCTTCATTGGCCAGCCAAGGAGAGCCACATGCCTTCTCCGACAGATAACATTCAGCATCATCTTCTCAGTTGCCATTTCTTCAGTCTTGGCCAAAACAATCATGGTGGTGCTGGTTTTCTTGGCCACTAAACCAGGAAATAAAATACAGAAATGGTTGGGGAAGACATTGGCCAACTCTATAGTCCTTTCTTGCTCTGGTGTCCAAATAGTCATTTGCAGCATCTGGTTGAGCACTTCTCCCCCATTTCCTGAATCTGATCTGCACTCTCATCCTGGAGAGATCATCCAACAATGCAATGAAGGATCCATCACCATGTTTTACTGTGCCCTCAGCTATATGGGCTTCCTGTCTGCCATTTGCTTCATGGTGGCTTTTGTGTCCAGGAATCTACCTGGAGCCTTCAATGAAGCCAAGCTGATCACCTTCAGCATGCTGGTCTTCTGCAGTGTCTGGGTTTCCTTCCTCCCCACCTACCTGAGCACCAAAGGAAAATACATGGTGGTTGTGCAGGTCTTCTCCATCTTGGCCTCCAATGCTGGATTGCTAGGCTTCATCTTTTTCCCCAAATGCTACATTATTTTCCTAAGACCAGATCTGAATACAAAAGAATATTTGATGTCAAAATAAAATAATCAAGTACATTTTGGGTAGGTGGTTCCCAGTAATTTCAGTTAATATTTCACCAGTGTTGGACACTTTAATAAGCTTTTTTTAAAACATCAAGTTCTGTATTCCCCCCATTTCTCCCCTGTTTCAACTCTATTATTTCTTCATATGATGGAAATGGTCTATCAGCTTTTTAATAAATGTGATTTCCCTTTTCTCTTTGCTATTGAGTGTTTAGAATTTTTTATGGGTGTGTATGGGTGTTTTGCCTGTGTAAAATAATTTGTGTAAAAGGACACAATTTCTTTGAACCACACATTTTCTTTTTCAGAAAAACAGCACATAATTGCCATATAGATCTAATGTCAAAAAACAATTTGTAAAACCATTGTAGTATGGTGTTATATCAAATCTCACAAGGCAATTAGTATTGCAGAAATACTTATCCTGTATCTGAATTCTGATCAAGGAGAAAAGCAACCTAGAACTAAGGAGAAATTTTCTTAGAACAATTAATCAGTGGAACGACCTGCCTCCAGAAGTGGTGAATGCTCCAACACTGGAAGTTTTTAAGAAGAGATTGGACAACCATTTATCTAAGCTGCATTAAGGCCTATTTGTTTGTTTGTTTGTTTGTTTAACATTGGGCAAAAAGATTAAAAAGCTCCAGTCGGGCTTCAGGCCGGGATACAGCACGGAAACGGCATTGGTCACATTGGTGAATGATCTCTGGAGGGCCCGGGACAGGGGTCATTCCTCTGTCCTAGTTCTTTTGGACCTCTCAGCAGCTTTTGATACTGTGGACCACGGTATCATGCTGCGGCGCCTGGTGGGGTTGGGAGTGGGAGGCACCGTTATACGG
>NW_015388152.1:23712-27122 GCF_001527695.2 Protobothrops mucrosquamatus
TCCCCTGATCATCTTTGTTGCTCTTCTCTGTACTCTTTCTAGAGTCTCAACATCTTTTTTACATCATGGTGACCAAAAGTGGATTCCAAGTGTGGCCTTACTAAGGCATTGTAAAGTGGTATTAATACTTCACGTGATCTTGATTCTATCCCTCTGTTAATGCAGCCTAGCACTGTGTTGGCCTTTTTGGCAGCTGCAGCACACTGCTGGCTCATATTTAAGTGATTGTCCACTAGGACTCCGAGATCCCTCTCACAGTTACTACTATTGTTTTTATTTCTCCATTCTCCTGTGGGTATAACTCTTGATAAATTAACATTTTCTTCCTATCAGTGCTTCTTTTGTGGAAGACCCATGTTTGCTTATATTTATTCCATATTCTCAATGTAGCACTTCACACATAATTATTTTTTAAATCCACATTAGCTTTAAGTTCATTTTACCATAAACTTTGGCATATTCTTATGTTGTCAATATTTTTGGAGTTGGATTGTGATTTCAAACTGATTTTAAATCTCTCTGTCAATCCCTTTGCATAGTTGTCTTCTCCAATATCTAATAATTGAAAATGTAATCTACCTCCTATATGAAATATAGAATTATTAAAGCACACCCTCACACACATACAATGAGCATTTATTACACTCTTTTGTTTTAACTTTTTTTTCCTTGTCGCTTTTTGGAGTTTTCATCCTGCATTTGGGAGGGGGTGTAGCTGCCCCCTTTCCCCCCCCCAAGCCATCAGCTGAGCAAGATGCCTGCCTGCCTGCGCTCTTCCCCCTGTCTGAGGCTTTCATTGTTGTGAGCATTTCTGTTGAGGATTAGCGGGGGGGGGGGGCTGTTTGATTTTTATTCCACTCCCATCTGCTGGGTGGTTGCAGCAGGTTTTGGTCTCTTCTGTCATGCTTTGAGGTTACCCATGAAGCATGTTTGTTTTCTGGGGGATCACCACTCCAGTTGCTAAGCTTGCTTAAACCCTCTTCCTCCACCTCCTCCTCACCAGAGCCCCCCCTTTGTCTGCAACTAGCCCCCACCCCGGCCCCTGCCTTGCCTGGCCTGCGGCAATGGCACCCCCACCCTGCCCCCTCTCTCGCCTCACCCTGCAGGACGAGCCTCGTGCCCACTGCCCCACCTGCCAGAGACCTCCTGGATCTCCCCCAACCCTGCCTGGCCCCCACAGGTATCCCTCCCCAGGAGCAACATCGAGGTGGCCACACCCACCCTGGCCACGCCCACCTGGCAATACATAAGTGGGTTTTGGGCCATCACTGGCCCAGAGCATAGCCCAGGTGAACTCAGCTAATTGTGGCTTATTGAACCCTGGTTAAGGGGGGGCATGGATTAGGGGGTGTGCCATGGGTTAGGGGTGTGCTTAGCAGTGAATGTGGTCACACAAAAGTGGCATCACATCCATGTGTGGGGGTTAAAATGGATAAGATGGCAGACAGTGATGAGATATAAGCCTGTATCAATATGTCCTTTCAAAAAGATGGAACTTGTATCACACCACATTCTCTGCTATCTTTATTTTATTTATTAAACTTATTTGCCACCCATCTCAACCACAATCTTGCCCATTGGAAGCCACTGACATAGAATATAGTAGCTAAAATTCTGGCAGACTAAATTAGTTGGATTGTGGGAACTTAGGTTAATACAGTTTATTTATCGCTCAGGGTACCACTGAATGCATTTGATGGTCATTGAAGAAACACTATGTAACATTTCCAAAACAGTGTCCAAAAATTTTCAGCAAATACTTTTATTGGGAATACAAAGAATAGGAATTCTCAGCATTCGAAATCTTAAAAAGACTGAATGCAGGAAGGAAGCAATATATTTGGAAGCTAAATTTCCAGGATCCGCCATTGCAATGCGATGCAGGGGGAAATCTGAGACATTAAAATAATAATTTGATTGCTCTTTATGATGCTGCAAAACTTTTTATTCTTCTTTTGACTCTTCTGCTTGCAAAAAAGGTAGGCCCAGCTCAACTCTCTCTTTGCTGACCTGTTGCTCTCATGTTACACCCCCTCCCCAAGGAATTGACATAAATATATTTTTCTCTAACTCTGCACCTGTGTTGGGAGCTAGGCAGGATTTAGTACATGGCAGACACTTTGCCTCTTCTCCTTATAATTACCCAATTACAGTCATTTGCTTTGCTTGTTTCCAAAAGTCAAGGTGCTTTTCCCCTCCTGACCCACAAGGATTGTAATCGAGGCCCATAAACATTAGGATGCAACAGCCACAGTGAATATTTTGAATGAAGCTTGAAGAAGTTGATGCAAAGTTATTACCAAAATATCTTCTGGGCCACTGAGACCCAGAACTGGGACTTAGAACAAGTGGGAAGCTGAGCCAAGAGTGAAATTTTGCCAACTTTTGAAACTTTACCTACAAGTGTAACTTCATGTGGAACACAGAGTCTATAGCAGTGGTGGGATTCAAATATGTAAACAATCGGTTCTCTGTGTGGATGCCACTTCCGGAAGTCCATTTTGGGCCTGGGCAACCAAAAATTAGCTACCAGTTCTGCCGAAGTGGTGCGAACCGGCTGAATCCCACCACTGGTCTATAGGCTGAAGTTGACTCATGTTGTGACAGCTGGTAGCCTCTGTGTGCAGCTTTGGTTGACCTTGAAAGCCCTACAGTCTTCTTTATGGTCACACAGTTAATAGTTACACAGTCAAGATCTGCCTGAATTGTTTATGCAGTCCATATTCCCATAAACTCTCAGAGCAGAAAGAGATGGATGCTACATTACATGATGTTCCCATTGACAGAAGTAAAATGAAAGAGGAAGTAGCTGCAAGAGGAAATATCTAGCTGAAAGATAAAGCCGAATTGGATAACAGGAAAACTAAAACTGGACTGAATAACAGGAAAACTAACTGAATGGAAAACCAGGAGAGAATCTATTATTCTAACAAGCCATAAAAATATCCCAGAACTCAAAAACAAACTAACAGAGCATGCGAGAGGGACCTTGGAGTCCTAGTGGACAATCATTTAAATATGAGCCAGCAGTGTGCTGCAGCTGCCAAAAAAGCCAACACAGTGCTAGGCTGCATTAACAGAGGGATAGTATCAAGATCACGTGAAATATTAATACCACTTTACAATGCCTTGGTAAGGCCACACTTGGAATACTGCATCCACTTTTGGTCACCACGATGTAAAAAAGATGTTGAGACTCTAGAAAGAGTACAGAGAAGAGCAATAAAGATGATTAGGGGACTGGAGGCTAAAACATATAAGGAACGGTTGCTGGAATTGGGTATGTCTAGTTTAACGAAGAGAAGGACGAGGGGGGACATGATAGCAGTGTTCCAATATCTCAGGGGCTGCCACAAAGAAGAGGGAGTCAGGCTATTCTCCAAAGCGCCTGAAGGCAGGACAAGAAGCAA
>NW_015388152.1:28689-30218 GCF_001527695.2 Protobothrops mucrosquamatus
ATCATCATCATCATCATCATCATCATCATCATCATCATCATCATCATCATTATTATTACTTTGCATATGTTTTCTGCTAATTATAGTACACATACAATATATGAGTATGTTTGAGGAGGGTAGCAGGAAATATGTAGAAGGCGGTCAGAGAGAATGTAACCTCATAGTACGGCAGCCAATGGGGAATGAGGAGGAAAGGGTGGCCAGTATAGGAAATGTATAAATATGTTGATTTGAGATGATGAACTTTGGAGAGAACCAAGCTTTGATAACTTCTCTCCTCACTTATTGCAATAAATGAAACAAAAGGCCTTAACTGTGTCTTGGCTGGTTATTAGTCAGGTGAGCTAATAACCATGCACAAGACTTCTACCCCTCCAGTTTGTATGTGGGGTGTTTACACAGTGTATGTGTGGGTTGTATTTGCAGATACATTAACCATCATATGACAATGATAAGTTACATCCTTATTAGGAAAATCAGAGGTACATAGCCAGAACTCAAGGCAGTATTGAATTAATATCCAGATTAAGCTGTAAAGATACAATAATTAATTTTTCAGAAACTTTTCCCCCCTGTCCCTGCTCAGGATGTCACAATGTGATTCAAAATTCTGGCAGAGATGTTGCTTGTTTTCCTTACAATTCTTGACTGCCTAGTTCTTTTTTCATGTTGGTGATGATGGTTGTCTGTTTGTTCTGCTTGTTCACTCTCCAGGGGGTTGCACAAACATTGATTTTCTAGAGACTCAAGAGCAACAGCAGCAAAATCTTGCGTCAGAACATCTGGCTTTTTAAGTTGATGCAGAGAATCTGGGTAGGCAACAGGTGGGCCACTGCTGTGACATCTTCAATCATGAAGGTAAGAAAAGACACTGAAGCTTCAGTGTTCTGAAAGCTTTGGTTTGTTTTTTTCAGGGATTCTTCTAGGGTTCAAGAGAAGCAACTACAACCTATGAATCAGGTATGCCCAGAAATGCATTTCTTCTTGTGCTCTTACTGTGGCTTCTGATGCCCCATGAAGTCAATGGGGTGCTCAAAGCCAAATGCTCTCTGAGTTTGGGAAAGGACGAATTAAATCCACGAAATCATTACAGACCAGGAAGTCATCTGTTAAGTGGTATCATCTCTACAGCAGAAACTCAGCATTCAGCGCTCAAGTTCCACAGTTTTCCCTCAGCTAAACTTTTCAAGTAAGTCACTGGGTGCTGGATCATTTTAACTTTTCTGCTCCTTGCCAGTTCTCCTTAAAAGATTGCCCTCTTTGAAGGCATTTGAATGAATGATTGTTCTGGTTTCTCTCTGTGGGAAGTCACTGGGATTCTTTCAGTAGATTGTAGCTGATGAAGCTTCTACTGAAGTGTAAACTTCAGTGAGATGATAAAAGGCACAAGATCTCCATTCCATCATATTAATTCCTGATATCATGTGAAGACAGTTATCTCTCCATCACACCAGTAGTCAGTGATTGTGGTTGAAGGGTTAAGGCATGATGTTTTCATTCCATTCCCCATTTTCTATTACTGCTTC
>NW_015388152.1:31746-41638 GCF_001527695.2 Protobothrops mucrosquamatus
CCTCTCCTCTCCTCTCCTCTCCACTCCTCTCCTCTCCATTCTATTCCATTCCACTCCGTGCAAATTCATTTCTTCACCTCCTCAAAAAAAAAAGACAATAAAAAAAAGTTTCAGTTTGAATTTGAGCATTGAGACAAAATTCTTGACAGCTCTTTTTATATGGTAATAACCTTGGAAGGATTGCATGTGTCCAGGTCCAACACATTTTTGAGAATTGTATACTTAGAATTGTTTAATTTATTTATGTTATGTGGCATGCATATATTGGAAATCAGAGTTTGATGTGCTTGTAATACAATTGCAACGAAACAAGAATGTCTTTCAAGTGTTTTTTTTTTCTGTTCTGCTTCAAAATTCCAGAATTTGGTCATTTGCCCAGATCACTTGAATGATTAGGAAAGTCATCATTTGTTAGAAAGATCTACAATGAATGGCAACCATGCCTTAGCTTTAATAACTGGATAAATGTTAGCATTTTAAAAAGTGGAAGAGATGCATTAATGTTCTTGACTGTGATGTGATATACATCTATTGACAGGAAAGGATACAAACAATACTGGAAAATTCTGTCCTTCCTTTTTGCCATTCAGGAGATCAACCAGGATCCCCATCTCTTACCCAACCTCACCCTGGGCTACACTATCAATGACAATTTTTTCAAAGGAAGAATAACCTCTGATGCTTTGCTAGATCTGCTTTCAACTGGGGAGGCCAATGTTCCCAACTACAACTGTGGAAAGCAGGAAAATATACTGGCTGTCCTCGAAGGGGATGTAATGGACATTTCCATCCATATTTCAACCATACTGAGCCATTACAAAATCTCTCAGGTTTGTCTCGGTGTGCATCTCTGTGTGTTTGTGTTTGGTAGCTTCTCCGTTCAATTCTACTCATGGTTTTCTTTAAAAAAAAGTAAGGATGGTTTCCATCTAAAAAAATTGGTTTGCAATCAGATAGGATGGAAATGGTGAAAGCAGCCATATCCCTCATCAGGACCACAGTCAAGATTAGGAGCCAATGCTGGGAATGTTTGAAGGAAAAATCCCACAGTCAAGGCTCATCCAGAAGAAGTGAAGAATATGAGCAGATCCTGCAGGAAGGCAAGTTGTGTGTGAGGGTAGTTATTTTGATTTGATCCAAAGTTTGTCATTTTCTTTTCAGGTCAGTTATGCTTTTGCTTCGCAAGTTTTGAGTGATAAAATCCAGTTTCCTTTTTTCTACCAAGTGCTCCCCAGGGAAGGCATCCAATATCCAGGGATTATCAAGATTCTCTTGTATTTTAGGTGGACGTTGATAGGACTTGTTGCTCCAACCTCTGAGAATGGAGAGAGATTCACAAGAACATTGATTCCCATGCTTACAAAGAACAGCATTTGTGTTGCTTTTTCATTAGGCACCTCCTTTTCTTTCAAGGACTTTGAGAAGATCATTGGCCAGTTGAACAAATGGAAAAAAGTCAACGTTTTTGTTTGTTATGTACAGACAAGTTTCTTCCTAGGACCAATATTCTTCCTTCATGTAATGATGCAAATGTTTACCGAGATGGAGGTTGGCAAAATCTGGATCACCACAGCTTTATGGGATTTTAGCCTGGAGTTAAAGTCTCAGCAGTACCTCCCCTCCCTCTATGGTTTTTTATCCTTCTTTATCCACAGGCATAAGTGGGCAATAGATAACAAATTTCCACTCCTTTACTCTTCCATTCTGAAATTTGTAGATGAAGGGTTTCATTGTTTATACTCAAAGCCAGCTGGGTCTGTGAAAGGATGGACAAGATGTCGTGAAAAAGAGGATTTGAAGATGCCTTCCCCAAAAGATTATGAAAAAATCCTGTCTCTTGATGGTTATCAAATTCACAGCACCCTCTGGGCTGTGGCAAATGCCATAAACACGGCATATTCCTCCAGATCTATCAGGAATGTGAGAAAGAGGAACTACCAGTTGGAAGTTCAAATGCTTCAGCCTTGGCAGGTATTCACTATTCTACATTTCCTTTAAATAAGAAACAAATCTTTAAATCCATATCATGAACAACTTTCTCCAGGATTTATTTATTTTGAGCATGCTAGAAATGTAACCGGGAGTTTAAATTTTATGAAGTGTATCATATTGAGAAATTAGGATAAGATAACCTTTATTGCCTTTTTTTTTTTTACTGTTGGCATACTGGCACACATTAAAAATGAAATTCTGTTGCCTGCTCTCAAAAGTGTACACATACATTACGCACATATAGACATGCTATATACGTATATATGTATATACCTACACCCTTACATATAAATGAGTATAAATATTAATCACTGTCCATCTTGAATACATATTGGAAAGAGGAAGCTTGAGAGTTCACAAGGTTGATGCTATATGGAACAAAACTGGCTGAATCTGGTTCTTCTGCTTCGAATACCACGAAGCCCCCTCCCAGAAGGCAACAAGGAAAACAGGTCATGAAGAGGATGTTTAGTGTCCCAGACAATCCTGCGGACCTTGAATACATAGCAGAACAGTGATTAAAATTGACTCACCCTTCTATCTTTGTGAGGTTGATAAAATGTGGACCCAGATTGTTGGGGGCAATATGCTGACTCTGTAAACTGCTTAGAGAGGCTATTAAGCACTGTGAAGTGGTATATAAGTGCTATTGCTATTAATCACACAGTCTTGAGATTTTTCTCCAAGCTCAAATCTTTGCCTGTCTAAAATCTTTAATTTTCACACTTCTTAGAAAGTCAAGAAATCAAGTCCCTTAGATTGCTGATGACTATATGGAATGTTTCCTGCAGGTTTCTAGTTGATTCTCCTCAAATGTTTACTATTATTTTTTTATATGAATATCATTTCTTATCTTTTTTCTATTACTAGTTAAACCCATCTCTGCTTATCTTCTAAGTTTAAATCAAGTCAATTCAAACACCTAAAAGCAAACAAAAAAAGTATTAAAAAATTCAGTAATGTAAGAAGTCCAGTAAAAAATATAAAAAGAAAATCACAGCTCAATTCATGTTGGAATGAATTCTTCACCATAAGGGATCAGTGGATAAAAGGGGCAACTTATCAAATTATTCCTTTTGCGCCACTGAAGATGTTACAGAATTGGGTAATAAAATATTTGCAAGAAAACAGTCAAACTCACAGAGCATTAAGGACCCCACAGTTCAATCCTGAGCTACAAATATTCTCTTTTTTTTGGTGTGCTTAAGCAGTGAAACGTTTCAAATCACAAAAAAGTAAAGCAATCCAGTTGCCATGACTCAGCTTTCAGCCAACTCTACCTGGATGACTGAGAATCTTTATTGACATTCTCTTCTACCATTGCTTTTCATCCTGCAGTTTTCTCTTTTCCCTTCTAGCTTCACTCATTCCTGCAAAGCCCCCAGTTTCATAATGGTTCCATGGATGGAGTATATTTGGATGAAAACAGAGAGCTAGCAGCTGACTTTGACATCATGAGCTGGATTATGTTCCCCAATAAGTCATTCTTCAAACTGAAACTAGGGGATCTAGAAAGACAAGGATCCCCCGATCTCAAGTTTAGTCTTGATCAGGATGGCTTTGCAAAACTGAAATGGCTCAAGAAGGTAGGAAAAATGAGTCTGTTCCATTTCAGGGACTCCAAAGCTTTTGAATTCTGTAATGACCTCTTTGTGCTTTTGGGTTTCTGGTGATTGCATGGAATTGTTGATCTTCAAGTCTTCTTTTCCACCAGCTCTTCTAGTAAATTGTGCAGAAAAAAAATATGATGCTCAAAATCAGGCTACCATTAACCCTAAAATTGTTGCTTCATCAGCAAAGCACCAGTAGGTTCCCTGGAAGTTCATGTATCAGAAATGGAGAAAGGACTTAATTCCCAAGAACTTGAACTCTAAAATCAGAAATGGAGAAAGTCAAAGACAAGAAAGTGAATAGGAGGAGAGAGAGACAGAAAGAAGCAATACACATGTCACTGATGAGGGTTTAAAGTTCATTAGCAGTTTCAAATATTGTTGAAGTATTGAAATTGGCTATTGAAATTCTCAAGCTGCTACTCAATCCTGGAATTCAAATCTGTACAACCCTCCCACTCAATTGTAAGTGATTTCAATATAATCCAGGTTCAACCCAAAGCAGGAGATTGACTTTAATTGTTCATATTTTTTCTTCTCTTTCCATTTTGTTGGAAGGGAAGCAGGTGCTTTCAAGTCACCGTTGACCCCTGACAAATACCTGGACAATCCTCTGCAGTTTTCTTGCTAAAACATAAAAAATGATTTGCCATTGCCTCCTTCCTAGAGCTAAGAAAAAGTGACTGGCTCAAGATCACCCCCTAGCAAGACTAGAATTCACAGTTTCCCAGTTTCTAACCGGATGGTCTTAACCCCTACACCAAGCCAATTATCTTTCTTTTCCCATAGATTAATCTTCACATGTTTCTCCTTTGATGTTCCTTCTTTCTTTACAAAGGGCCTCCCTCCTTCCAGATGTGTAGAAAGTTGTGGACCTGGATTTGCTAAGAAGATTCAGGAAGGAGAACCCGTTTGCTGCTACCTCTGCCTTCTCTGTGCAGAAGGAACTATCTCCACTCAGGAAGGTGGGTGAAAACATCTTTGGAGGAAAACAGATATTTTGGAAGGGTATTTCTAACCTTAGGTCTCTTTCACTACTTCAACTGTGCAAGGAGAACCTTAGAACTTCCTCTAATGAAAACAGGACCTCTGCTCAGGGACTGTGAAGGTTCTTTGCTCTCCAAGGACTGGATGCAGCAAGTGTAGCAAATCTGTACTACACATTATTGCTGCATACACTTTCCTCACAATAGGCTATTTCTCTGGTCATCTCAACCCTCTAGGACTTTGCAAGGTGATGTTGCCACATAAAATCTGTGTCTTCAAAACTCAGTCTTTTCATACTCAATTTACAGAAAGGTTTCAAAGTCTATAAAGAAGCATACAACCATTGCCTTTTCCGAAAAATCTTGCATTAGTTGAAAAGAGGTGCTGTTTCAGTATGGCTGCTCTTCTTCTAGGTACAGCAATGTTGCTTTTGAGCATTCCAGCAGACCTCTAAGCTGACCTTCAGACAGGACTCCCACATGGATATGCTGTCTGCTATAGCTTGAAAGGTGGATAGTTGGAGAAGCCATGTTACTTTCTTTGCAGGACAAGGGGGGAGAGTGTCAACCTATTCTCCAAAGCACCTGAAGGCAGGACAAGAAGCTATGGATGGAAACTAATCAAGGAAAGAAGCAACCTGGAACTAAGGAGAAATATTCTGGCAGTTAGAACAAATAATCAATGGAACAATTTGCTTCCAGAAGTTGTGGGTGCTTCAACACTGCAGGTTTTTAAGAAGAGATTGGACAATCATTTGTCTGAAATGGTATAGGGTTTCCTGCCTGAGCAAGGGGTTGGACTAGAAAACCTCCAAGGTCCCTTCTAATTCTGCTATTCTGTTAATCTGTTAAGCTGGAAAGAAGGAAGGAAAGGAGGATAATATAGGAGAGGTCACAGTTATTGGCCTTGACTATTGGAGTTTCTAGATGTTTAATGAAGATGGCTAATATTACACAGGTAGTGAAAGAGAGGAATAGAGTAAAGGAAACCAAAATGACCCCCAACGTTTCTTCATAGACTCTGAGAGTTCTGAGGAAATGGATGAATGTCCGAGGGAAGCAAGGACTTTTCTGAATGACTGCAGCTACTTTTTAAGCAAACAGATGGCAACCCAAATTTCACTCCCTCACAAGGTCATCACTCACTTTATCCCACCAATATTGCCCCTTATGGAGACTTATTCCCTCTTGTTTAAACCACTCTTAATGTTAATTTTTATTTTGTTATTTGGATGGATCTAAGCCAAACAAGAGTAAGCAATAAAGGGTATATCCTGTTTTTTTTTCAGATGCAGAAAAATGCACCAGATGTCCAGAAGATCAGTATCCAAATCAGGAACAAATCCAATGTATCCTCAAGGTCACCACATTTTTGTCCTATGAAGAAACATTGGGGGTCATTTTGGTTTCCTTTACCCTATTCCTCTCTTTCACTACCTGTATAATATTAGCTATCTTCATTAAATATCTAGAAACTCCAATAGTCAAGGCCAATAACCGAGACCTCTCCTATATTATCCTTCTGTCCCTTCTTCTTTCCTTCTTAACCTCCTTCCTCTTCATTGGTCCTCCAAGAAAAGCTACATGTCTTCTCCGACAGTCAGTCTTCAGCATCATCTTCTCAGTTGCTGTCTCTTGTGTCTTGGCCAAAACAATCATGGTGGTGCTAGCCTTCTTGGCTACAAAGCCAGGAAATACAATGAGAAGATGGCTGGGGAAGAGCTTGGCCAACTCTATCATCCTTTCTTGTTCTAGTGTCCAAGTTGCCATATGTACTTTCTGGCTGTGGAATTCTCCACCTTTCCCTGACTCAGATATGCATTCTCGGCTTGGAGAGATCATCTTGCAATGTAATGAAGGATCTGTTGCCATGTTTTATATTGCTCTTGGCTACATGAGTGTCTTGTCCACCATCTGCTTCATGGTAGCTTTCTTGGCCAGGAACCTCCCTGGCGCCTTCAACGAAGCCAAGCTGATCACTTTCAGCATGCTGGTCTTCTGCAGTGTCTGGATCTCCTTTGTGCCCACTTATCTCAGCACCAAGGGGAAGTACATGGTGGCTGTGCAGGTCTTCTCCATATTGGTCTCTAGTGCTGGCCTTCTGGGCTGCATCTTCATCCCCAAGTGCTACATTATTTTATTAAGACCAAATCTGAATACAAAGGAGCAGCTAACGATTAAAGTAAAATAAAAAGAAATATTCTTATTAATCTTTTTTTCAAGGAGGGTCCTCTGGTGCCTTGGATATGTCTGTTCTGTTGAAGAATCATCCATCATTCCCTTCCCTTGTGTTGATCTGGTAGACCATTTCAACTATTACTATCTGATTAAGACACAATTTTATTTAATTAAGTTTACTCCCAACAGGTGGCATGTCATGACATTTGCACAGTGAGATTGATAAAGCACTTTAGCATATTCAGAAAGGAGACTATCCAATCCTATTTTATAAGTTATTTTATTATTACAGGAAACCAGACAACTCTCCAAAGACTCAAAATTCTCCCTATCTCAAACCTGTCAGAAACCTGTCATTCCTCTATTAACTGTCAGGGGTCAGATGATTCCCCTTGGGATTCTAAGATGAGCTTATTCTTTTAAAGATCATCTTCTCCTCACTGGCCTTCTTTTATCTCCTTGGCAGAGGGATCATTGCCATTCACTTCCTGGGAGATAACCTATCCTTTTTAACATCTACATGAAGCTGCTGGGTGACATCATCGGTCACCATGTGTTGATGTATCATCAGTATGGAATGATACTCAACTTTATATCTCCACCTGTGGTGACCCAAGTGATGCTGTTGCTGCCCTCTCATGGTATCAGGAGGCTGTGGGAGCAGATGGAGGACAACAGATTTTGACTGAACCCTGGCAAGATCAAATGGCTTTGGGATGCATGGATCTTCAGTAACTGGGATTTTGACATCTTTAGCTCAGGATGGGGTGCCACTACCCTTGGTTGACCCATTCTGCAATTTAAGGGTTCTTCTGGACTTGTAACTCCTGCTCAAAGAGCAGGTGGCTGTTGTGGCTAGGAGAGCCTTTGCAGAAGTTCAGGTTGTGCATCAGTTGTGGCATTTCCTGGATCAGGAATCCTTGCACTGAGTCACTCAAGCCCTGGTCATCACACTCCTCCACTACGGCAATGCACTCTATATTGGGCTACCCTTGAAGAGCACTTGGAGACCTCAATTGATGCAGAGTATGGCAGGGTGGGCAGTCTTTGGGGCCCTTAAGTGTTCCACATTACACTACTGTTCCGTTAGTTGTAGTGGCTGTTGATTTGCTTCCTGGTACAATTCAAGTGTTATTACCTAAAAAAACCTGCATGGCATGGGCCCAGATTACTTGAAGAATTGTCTCATCCTTATGGGACAGGCCCATCCCCACCCATGCTGGCAGAGGAGGCATGCTGCAGTTCCTATCAGTCAAGGAATTGCAACTGGCAGGGTCCAGGAGAAGACCTTTTTCTCCCATGGCTCCAGCCCTTTGGAACATCTTACCTCCTGAGGTGAGATTGGCTCCCACCCGTCCGATCTTCTGCAAGAGCCTGAAGACTTGCCTCTGCCAGGCTTGGGGCCCCAATGGAGAAGTACTAGACTGGAGGTAGTTGATCAACTAATAGCAGTTTCCCCCTCCCCCATACATTCTACTTCTTTCCTCCCCATCTGTTAGTTTTAGTTGTAATTTGTATTTTCATTATGATTTTATTGTGATTTTATATATTTGTATATATTTTATCGTTTTATTTTGATATTGTAAGCTGCCCCCACCCATTAAATAAATGGGTGACAAACAAATTAAATAATTAAATAAACAAACAAGCCTCCTAACAGGAAGTCTTCTGAAAGAAATGATGTCCATGGCAATGGCCTCTTTGTTCTTTCAAAACTCCTGTTCTCTTTGTAGTCTTTCTCTACATGCTCTCATGGACATCTCCTAATAGCCTTACCAACCTTGTTAGATACTTGATGTGCTATAACCAATCAAATACTTTGCTGCTGTACCAAATCATTTGAATACTCTAATTTGCATAAGTTGATAGAGAGGACATATAACCTCGTTTGGCCTGTCTCCAGCATTTTCAATAAACCAATTTGACCTTCAATGTAATTGTGTCTTGGTTTCCAGTTCAGAAGTAACCTTGGCAAAATTCTATACTCACCTAAACCACTCTACTTTCAATAGAAGAATATATATGTAGCTCAGGGCTGAACTATAGAGTTCTTGATGTTTTTTGAGCCTCTTGTTTGCTTGAAGACATTTTATTACCCAACTAGGTAATATTATCAGTGCTAGTGAGTGTGGGGTTTACTCCCTATTTATATACAATAGCTTGCCCTATCAGTATTGGAGGACTAGTGTTGGCAAGAACAAGCTAAATCCAGAACTGAGGGAATGGCTTGAAGCTTGGCATTCAGACAAATCAGAAAGGGCCATTCCTTGACTCAACCAATCTGGACAGCTTTCATCCAATCTCCAATATTTCCTGTTTAGGGAAGGTTATGGAGAAGTGGTTGCATATCAGCTGCAGAGGACTTCAAATGAAATGGATTATCTGGGCCCTTCCAGTTGGGTTTCAGGCCCAGTTATGAGATAGAAACAGAGTTAGTCACACTTATAAATGATTTCTGGTTAACAACAGGATGGGAGCAATGCATTCAACTTGACACCCATTGATCTATCAGTAGCTTTTGTTACTATTGACCGTGGTATGCTTTTGGGACAGCTATGGGACTTGGACCTGGGGTGTGTAGTTCTCACTGGTTCAGGTTGTTTCTCCAAGGCTGGTTCTAATAACTGCTGATGGAGGGTAAGAGATCCAGTCTGTAGCCCCTACCTTATGAAGTGCCCCAGGGTTCAGTTCTCTTTCTTCTCCTACAACATCTACATGACGCCACTGAGTGAGACAATCTAACAGTTTGGGGAGAGGTATCATCAATATGTTGATGATATTCAGCTTTACATCTCCACCGTGGGCTGCCTGAGCAATGCCTTGATGTCCTCTTTTAGAACCTGGAGGCTGCAAGGATCTAGATAGACTGCAATGGGCTTTCACTCAGCCCAAACAAAACAGAATGGCAAGGTTTTTCCACCACTAATTATGGATGGTGTTGCAATGCCAAATATGGACCCATTATGCAATCTGGGGTTCCTCTTGCACTCATGGCTGCTGATACAAGAGCAGGTGGCAGCCATGGCCAATCATGGCCAGGCTTTGGCACATCCCAGGATGGTGCACCAGTTATGCCATTTCTGGATTTGGAGGCTTTGTTCTCAGTGATCCATGTCCCCATGATTT
>NW_015388152.1:42792-45112 GCF_001527695.2 Protobothrops mucrosquamatus
TAACCCTTGCTAGTTATCCCAGAAGTGAGATGAGAGCGCAGAAGTGGAGGAAAGCAATATAATATTTGACCCTTTTTCCTTGCTTCCTTTTGAGTCAAGTTCCAGAACATGAACCTTTGCTACTGTTAAGGCTCATCCAGCTGTTTGGGGTTGTATCCTCTAGATGCTGTAAGTAAAAGTAAAGTTTTCCCCCATCCAGTCATATCAGACTCTAGTGGGTGGTGCTCATTCTGTTTCTTAGATGAGGAACTAGTGTTGTCTGAAGACCCTTTCCATGGCCAACATGACTATATGCCAGGGCACATGGAACACTGTTATGGACAATTGCTCAATCAAGCCTTTTAAAGCTTTTTTAAAGTCCTGACATCTTTCTTAATTCTCCCTCTTTTATATCCCAAAAATTCCTG
Source organism: Protobothrops mucrosquamatus (assembly GCF_001527695.2). Lineage (NCBI taxonomy): Eukaryota > Metazoa > Chordata > Lepidosauria > Squamata > Viperidae > Protobothrops > Protobothrops mucrosquamatus. Next base: position 43,200 of record NW_015388152.1, read on the forward strand.
AAAACTCTAAATTAAGTGCTGATACACAGATTAAAAGAAACAAATATAATGTAATTTGTATACATCTATATAGGCTAGTCAGTGGCATGCCTGCCCATTTTAGGCTTGTATTTGCCTTGGTATAGATCAAGAAATCATTTTTTTGCTTCAGTGAAAGTATACTGGTCTCTGTAACTAAACTCAAAATTTCTCCAACACATGGTAACCAACTGCTTTGGGGAAAAGATAAAGGATTCCACTAGCATGGAGATCCAGCAAATTGCAATAGTGGCAAATATCTGTAGCTCAGGTGTAGGATGAGGTGAAGGTTTGTTCTCCAAGTTTGTGGGTTGGTTTCTGAATGTTTCATTACCAGGCTAGATAACATCTTTAGCGGAGTTTAGGGAATGTCAGTGTCAGTATAAGAACACTGAAGATGTTACCTAGCCTGGTAATGAAATATTCGGAAACCAACCCACAAGCTCGGAGAACAAACCTTCACCCTCATCCCAGCAATTTTCATATCAAAATTGGCTTCAATTTTCATTTTTTTTCTCTCAAAGATGGCTTAAGAGTACTTCCATCAATGGTGTGGAAAGACCCTCAGGGTGATTCAGAAGAACTAAGGGTTCACCTCTGTGAGTTGTTGAACTTTGTGGAGTCACACAAAATTCAGGCTATTGCAAAGATGATACTCTGTCTTATAATTATCAGAATTATTGTGATGTTTTATGTTTAAGTCAAATCTCTATGGATTTTCCCCCTCAAACTCTTCTAATGACTCAAAAACAATACGAGGCAATGGCTTGCATTAGAAAGACTGGTTCACAATTCTTCCCAAGTCCCCAAAGATCCAAGGAGGAATGATAGGTGTGGCATGTAAAGGACGCAGATCTTAAGCTCATCCACTATAGTTGTGAAGCTTGGGCTGAACTCTGTTCTGAATTAGACAGCCCACCAACACTTTAGCATGGTGAGAGAGCCAAGGTTCCTTCTCCCAATTCTTTAAGCTCTTTCAAGACTTGGGCACTCAAGGAATGCTCCTTTTGTTTCTGCTTCTGCTGCAGCTGCAGCCCCATGGTGCCAATGGGATGGTCAACACCAAGTGCCCTCTGACTTTGGAGCAGGACGAATGTAATGAAGGGAATCACTACAAGACAGGGGACCATGTAATTGCTGGACTTCTCTCTATATCACCTGCCCGGTTTCTACCCAACGATTTCCAGAGGCCTCCATCTGCTAACATTTCATGGTAAGTTGTGCTGTGTGAATGAAAGCAGGAGGAAGAAAATAACTGATGCCAGGTCATATTTGTTCCATGGTTAGTTTGCAAGCCTAGTTCATATATGTGAATATTCATGCTAACATATGGATTACCCAGTCTTTATTTCTAGGGGGATTTTGCAAAATATAAGTATTTCTCTTTTTAGTCCAGGTTTCCCCAATAGATAGGAACTCTTCTCAAAATTCTCCAATTATTATGGTTTGTTTCATTGGCTGGAAAATATTTCCTGCTCAAGAAATATTAGTGCTGGAGGTGTGGACAACAAGATGCAACTTTTTTTCACATGTGGTGGACTTGTAAGGTTATTAAGGCCTTCTGGATAAAACTATGGTGGAATTTACAGCAAGTTTTTAAAAGAAGAATTTTTTTCTTGCCTCAGTTGTTTCTCCTAGGTATTACACATAATTTGGACGTAAAAGAAACGAATTTGATGTTGTATTGTTTAACTGTTGCCCGTTTGTTGATAGCTCAAAATTGGAAGAGTAAAGTTTTACCTACAATGGAGGACTGGAGATTGAAGGTTTCGCATCTTGCTGAAATGGCAAAAATTTCGGCTTATCTGAAGGATCACTCAAATGAACAATTTTTATCAATATGGAGAAGATGGATTGTTTATATTCAAAATAAGCATAGAATGGTGGAATATAAT
>NW_015388152.1:45673-51977 GCF_001527695.2 Protobothrops mucrosquamatus
ACCCTCTGTTGAAGTCTTTAAATGCTGGGAAAGGTGAAGGAAAGAAAAGAGGAGAGTAACAGGTGGATAGAATCAGTTACAGTAGCAATGAGTACAGTGCTGAAAAAACTGAAGGACCAGATTAGGGACAGACCATCCTGGAGAAAAGTTATCTGTGTAGTCACTAAGAATTGACATTATATTGTTGGCTTAGATCATAATCATCCTCAGTTTATCCCAATACATTTTATTTATTTATTTATATTTCACATTTCTGAAGTGCATACAACCATCTTATCGAAGTTGTCAATTTACCACATGCAACATTATTTTCCCATATTTCTTTTCCAATTCAGCCTCCATATAACCCAGTAAAGAATGATTTTTTTCATCATATTAGTTTGTAATATTTTTTTGTTCTTATTAATTTGAACAGGATTTTTTTTTGTTTTATCCCAAGTCCACCATGCATGATTTAAAGTCCCTTCTTCCTTTTTCACATATCCAATACTGTTCTGATATTAGTTCAGACATTTTAGACTTTTTTAAAATGCCTTTGAGTCAGACTTAATTCCAGGTTACTGCCTGAACTAGTCTCTGCAATTTTTCTGGGCAAGATTTCAAAAATCAATCAATCAGAATAGAGCTAGAAGGGACCTTGGAGATCTTCTAGTCCAACCCCCTGATCAAGCAGGAGATCCTATATCCTTTCAGATAGGGCTGTCCAGTCTTTTCTTAAAAACCTTCAGTGATGAAGCACCTATAACTTCTGAAGGCAACCCATTCCTCTGGTTAATTGTCCTCATGGTTAGAAAGTTTCTTCTTAATTCCAGGTTGCTTCTCTCCTTGATCAGTTTTCATCCATTGCTTCTTCTCCTACCCTCAGGTGCTTTGGAAAATAATTTGATCCCTCATCTTTGTAGCAGGCCCTCAAATACTGGAATGCTGCTATCATATCACCCCCATTCCTTTTTTTGTCTAGACTGTCCATACCCAATCCATGCAACCATTCTTCATATGATTTTGTCTCCTGGCCCTTAATCATCTTAGTTGCTCTTTTTTACACTTTTTCCAAAGTCTCAACATCTTTTTTGTAATGTGGTGATCAAAACTGGATGCAGTATTCCAGGTGTAGTCTTACTAATGCTTTATAAAATGATACTAATACTTCATGTGATTTTGATTCTATGCCTCTATTTATACAACCAAGGAATGTATTAGCTTTTTTTTTGCTGCTGCTGCTGCACACTGCTGGCTCATGTTTAAGTGATTGTCCACTAGGACTTCATAGTCCATCTTGCAGTTACTGTTTTTGAGCCAGGTGTCACCTAATCTGTATTTGTACATTTGGTTTTTCCTGCCTAGGTATAAAACTTTTCTCCACATTAAATTCCATGTTGTTGGATAGGGCTCATTGTTCAGGTCTGTCAAAATCAAACTTGGTGAGTTCCCTTCTATTCCCTCATCTGAGTCATTTATGAAGATATTGAAGAGTCCTGGGCCTAAGATGGAGCCTTGTGGTACCCCACTGCTTATCTCTCTCCATGTGGATGTAGTACCATTAAGGATTACTTGTTGAGTATGGTTTGTCAGCCAGTTACAAATCTATCTAGTGGTGATGCTGTCTATCCCACATTTTTCTAGTTTACCAAGAAGTAGGTTGTGGTCTATTTTGTCAAATGCCTTGCTGAATTCTAAGTATACTATGTCCACAGCATGGTTTGCCATTGTCTCCTTCTTAGGACTGAGAGAGAAGAACTGGCCCAGAGTCACCCAGTTGGCTAGTCCCCTAAGATGGAACAAAGAGCTCATGGTTTCCTGGTTTCCAATCTGGTGCCTTAACCACTAAGATCTCTAGAAGAACTTCTATCTTTTGAAATTTCTTGAAATAGTGATATATTCTCTGCATTTAGCTCTTTTGGGAAAAGTTCTCCAGGGCCAGGGAAGCTCTCTCCCCCAAATTTATATTTTTGATTTGAAAATATTTATTGCAGGTTTTTCCTCATTTTTTATTGCTTTTAGCAAACTGTAATCTACCAAGGGACTGGGTAGATGAGAAGCATGGGCAGGAGTGCTTGCTAGCACACTTGATTAAAACTATTTATATTGCCATACCCACCATCCTAGCAATGGGTAGCAGACAAAGTTTAAAACCAACAAAAAAAAAAGCAACAATCCAAATCTTTAGTATCCAAAGTATCAGACAGCCAGGTCTTTAAAGCCTTATGAATGGCTAACAGGGTTGGGATTTATTAGAACAGAGCATGTTCCAAAAATAGTTTAGACAATTCTTCCCAGTCTTACAAGACTGGGGCATCCCTCTGTTATTTGTTAAAGTAATAACCCATTTTTCCCTAGACCTCTGAGCAAGTGTGAAACGTAAGGCAGCTGTTTTAAAAAGCACAGTGGGCTTTTCATCACAATGGCATTGTATTTTTTCTCTGGATAAAAGTCTGGCTTCTTTAATTACTAGCTGGATGGTGTAGTACTCATGTCTGCTCCAAATCAATTCTTCCAACTCATTTCTGATGCATGCACAGCCTTATATATCTAACAAGCCATTTCCATGAATGGTAATATGGCGCATGTATATTTGCAGGAAAGGATCTCCATATTACTGGAAAATCCTGTCCTTCCTTTTTGCCATCCAGGAGATCAACAAGGATCCCAAACTTTTACCCAACATCACCTTGAGCTACAACCTCCACAACAACTTTTTTAACACCAGGATGACTTCAGACAGCTTGATGGACCTGCTCTCTGTTGGAGATGCCAGCATTCCGAACTACAGCTGTGGAAGACAGAAAGATCTCTGGGTTCTCCTGGAAGCAGCTGACTCAGATGTCTCCATACAGATTTCAACAATGGCAGCCATCTACAAAATCCCACAGGTAAGGTATGAAAGTGTACACCTGTATGGTTATCTACTTTGCAGAATCATTTTAGCTTGGGTTTTTCTTCAGAGATCTTCAAGGGGAACTTTCCTTCAGAGAAATATCTATATACGGTGGTGGATGTATCAACTTGTTTCTTAGGGTTTAACATTCATATCCTTTTAACATAGATCTCCTAATCAACCTAGATCTCCTAATCAGACAGGCAGATTCTACTTTAGCAATCTTGATGTAATGCCTTGCACTTAAGAGTCTATTAAATACTATTTATAAAATGTATTTAGGGAGGCTAACCATCTTTTATCCATTTTTATGCCTTATCAATTTAATTATAATTTTGAGTGGTGTGGTGGCCCAAAGGGGGAGATCTTTTCTCACAATCAAAAGGCTGTGAGTTCGATCTTAAGTAGCTGCAGATATTTCTTTCTCTGGGCGCAAAGAGAAAATATCTGCTGCCAGCTTCACATAGGCATCAGGAAGGGCATCCAGCCAGTAAATATTCAGCCAGGGTGACTCTATTCAGTCACCCTGACTCCACCCCGATGCAAAGGATTACAGGGTAGTTAAAAGAAAAAATGATTTAATTGTAATTTCATTGTTTGATTGTTGTGTTGAAAGTTGGATAGCATACAAGTTTAATAGGATGATGATGATGATGATGATGATGATGATGATGATGATGATGATGATGATGATGATGACTATCTGAACAGAGTTCCAGTCATGGGTCTTCTTGCAAGAAAGGAGAATCCCATTCATGATTAGGACCAATTAAGTCTCTCTATTAAGTGCATAGCGAATGCTTTGACTATGAACATCCCGGAAAGAAAACTTTAACATCTTTATTCCTTTTTCAGATCAGCTTAACTTTTGTTTCCCAGGTTCTGAGTGATAAAACTCAGTTCCCCTTTTTCTATCGGATGGTCCCCGCAGAAGGAACACAATACCCAGGAATTGTCAAATTGCTTTTGCACTTTGAGTGGAGCTTCATTGGTCTCTTTGCTTCAAACACTGACAATGGAGAACAGTTCCTAAGGACATTGACTCCTCTACTCTTGAAGAATGGGATTTGTGTCGTTATATCCAAAAGCATCTTGGTGACTATCAACAATCTGAAGGTCTTTTCTGATTTCTTCTTCACATGGAGGCAAGTCAATGTCTTCGTTTACTGTGCAGAAGGTAATTCCTTCCTGGAAGGAATAGCCGTTATACAAGGCATAATTAAGGACTTGACAAAACCCATTGTGGGGAAAATCTGGATCACCACAGCTTTGTGGGACTTCACAATGCAACTGTTCCAACGTAAATTGTCTTTTCAAAACATCCATAGCCTTTTCTCCTTCTTCATTCATACCCAAAAAGAGAGAAACAACAACAATTTTAAAGCTTTCTATGATTACATGCAGAAGTTTAAACTCAAAGCTTTTCATTGTTTTTCTACAAGGCATGTCTTGGCTGTGAAAAGCTGGAGAAGATGCCAAGAGAAACCGGAAATACAGATTCTGCCCCAAGATAAGGTAGAAATAATTTTCTCCCTAGACAAATACTTCATTTACAATACTGTCTGGGCTGTGGCATGGGCCTTAAATGCTGCTTTTTCATCCAAATTCAAGAGGGAAAGGAAGATGAGTAGAGAAAGGTTAAAAGCTTCACATCTACAACCTTGGCAGGTATCTTGATGGCCATCATAGATAATAATAATAATAATAATAATAATAATAATAATAATAATAATAATAATAATAATAATAATAATAATAATAATAATAATAATAATAATAATAATAATAATAATAATAATAATAAAGTTGGAAGGGACCTCGAGGTCATCTGGTCCAACCCTCTGCTCAGGCAGAAACCCTATACCATTTCAGACAAATGGCCATCCAGTCTCCTCTTAAAAACTTCCAGTATTGGAGCATTCACCACTTCTGGGGGCAGGTTGTTCCACTGGTTAATTGTTCTAACTGTCAGGAAGTTTCTCCTTAGTTCTAGGTTGCTTCTCTCTTTGGTTAGTTTCCACCCATTGCTTCTTGTCCTGCCTTCAGGCGCTTTGGAAAATAGCTTGACTCCCTCTTCTTTGTGGCAGCCCCTGAAATACTGGAAAATTGCTATCATGTCCCCCCTCGTCCTTCTCTTCATTAAACTAGACATACCCAAATCCAGCAGCCATTCCTTATATGCTTTAGCCTCCAGTCCCCTAATCATCTTTGTTGCTCTTCTTGTGCACGATAATCAAATATTAAAGTATGCATGTTTGGTAATTGGGTGCTATTTTCTTGCCCTTTTTTATAGTGTTATGGAAAAACAGCACTCAGTTAAAATATCAACCCAATCAAAATGCAATTCAATTCTTATTATCTACTTCGGGTATCGTCCTTGAGTTTCCCCCCCCAAGTATATTACAGTATCAAAGGGTATTCTGAGTTCCATCAGTGTTCTACCTGCACTGTAAATATGATTTAAACAGAAAAATTAAAAACTAAGAAAAACTATATTAAATATTAATACCTTTTAAACTTGCCTATATTTTCTTTCTGTGAAGCTCACCCATTGCTTGAACTTCTGCAGCATCTCTGTTTTGCTCTTAAGCAAATAGAAGAAACCAAATCTGCTATGGTCATCTACAATGACCAGTGCATACCTGGCTCCTCCCAAGCTGGCTTGCATTGGGCCATAATCCACGTGACGCATCTGGCCCGCGGGCCAGCGGTTTGACACTTGTGTTAGAGTTTTACAGAGTTTCATTCAGCTCTGGGGAACATCAACAACTCTTAACTTGGAGATCAGAAGAAAACAATATAGAGAAGACTAAGATATGCCCAGACCTAGGCTGAATCACATGCTTTACACAGCCAATACTGTGTCTTAATCAAAACAGTTCTCAGTGGCTGGTTTGTTGCTATGGTTATTCCAGTTCATAAAATTTCTTACACAGTGACAGAAACTTTCTTGCAATCAAGCTCAGAGAGTACCAAGGACCCCTCATTTCAATCCTGAGCTACAAGTATTCTTTATTGGTATCAGATATGAGCATCAAAATGCTTCAACGTCATGCAAATGGGAAAAAATTGCCTTCCGTCACACTAGCACTGATGATGTTATTTAGTTTGGGTAATGAAACATTTGCAAGAAAACCACCAAGCTCAGAGAGCACCAAGGACCCCTTATTTCAGCCTTGAGCTACAAATAGTCTCCTTTATTAGAGATACAAGGTGAAAAGTAAGAGTTTTTTATTGGTGGCCCTTCTATTTTTAAAAATAAACTTGCACAGTTTGATGTCTCTGATCTCACCCAATGACATATTAATGATTTTATAATACAAATTTGACAACTTCATCAAATATGTGCTATATTTAATAATGAGACTTATTTGGGATGAGATCTTTGAAAGATTCTAGATATTGAGCGATGGTGGATTCTCCTTCACT
>NW_015388152.1:52809-61176 GCF_001527695.2 Protobothrops mucrosquamatus
CATAGTTGTCAGAGCAACTATGCTTCTTGTTTGCTAAGAAACATGCTGCATTATTTTTTTGTTTTCTGTTTTGTTCTAGCTACACCCTTTCCTCCAAAACTCTCAATTGCACAATCGATCCATGGATGGAGTACATTTGGATGAAAAAGGAAACTTGGTAGCTGATTTGGACATCATGAACTGGATAGTTTTCCCAAATAAGTCTGTTACCAAAAAGATATTTGGAAGTCTAGAAAAACAAAGATCCTCAGATTTCAAATTTTCAATCAATCAGGATGCTCTCAGGCACCTGAAATTACTCAACAAGGTACAGAAACTGAGGTCTTTGATTTCACTGTCTCTCAAGTTCTTAATAATAGCAATGATGATTGTGGAGAACTTAGGAAAAGAATCTGCTTTCATTTTTGCTATTCAGTTGCATCCAAAGAAGTAGACCTTTCAGATAAAGCTGTGTCACTATATATTGAAATATACACATTGCAAACATTTGTCTTGACATACTTAAAGTTCTCCTAATACATTTTCCTTGTGTTTCTATGGTTAGCCCTTGCCTCCTTCCAAATGTATGGAAAGTTGTCATCCTGGATTCTACAAGATGATTGAAAGAGGGAGACCCATGTGCTGTTACAATTGTGTTGTTTGTGCAGAAGGGGCCATCTCTGCTCAGGAAGGTGAGTGATTATGAAGGGAATGATAGCCCTTGAGTAATGAATTTCCCCAACATCTATGGAGATTCTCAGTCATCCGGGTCATGGTTGTCACAAAGGTCTTTTTCAGGAGGCAACTGGACTTTCTTATTTTTTCTTTGAAGACATTTCACTTCTCATCAAAGAAGCTTCTTCAGCTCTGACTGGATGGTGAGGAATGGAAGGATTCTTGGATGAGCAGCGAAATATCTTCAAAGAAAAGCAAGGAAGTCCAGTTGTCTCCAGTTGGGACAACCATGACCTGGATGATTGAGAATCTCCATAAACATTTGCATACAGTACATCAAGTCCTTTCTTCTCTCTTTTTTAATTTCATGCATTTTCCCCTCACCCTTTCTTTCTTTTATTCTTCTAATTAGTCTTTTATTCTATGTAAATATTTTTAATAAGTATCATTTTTTAAAAAAAAGCAAAGCTAATAATAACTAGACTGCATGACACAAATATATCCCAGTGTAAAATAGAAATAGATTGAATACTAAGCACCTTTGGGTCTAATTCAGATTAGCTGTATAAGAACATGGAAGATATGATTGGCCTAAAATCACTAATATTAAAATCATTGGCTATACTACCACCCACCACGCTCGTGAGTGTCATCAAAGTCTGGAACTCCACAAGCAATTCCATCAACAGACAAATCAACCTACAACCAGCCTATGAACCCCTCAGAATCCAAATCAACCACACAGCCAACCAGAGACAGCACCGACCCTCACCAATCCATGCAAGGCCTCCTTCCCCCTCCCACCAGCAGTTCATCTCCCAATGACCCTGACCTGATTAACCTCGCTATCACAAGACCCATCACAAGACCCTCACTTGACACACCCACACCCGAAGCCCTTAGAAACAGAAGAGCACTGACACAGATATTCCCTAAATGCTGCTGAAGATGTTACCTAGCCTGGTAACAAAATGTTCAGAAACCAACCCACAAACTCAGAGAATGAACCTTTACTCTCATCCCACACCTGAGCTACAGATATTCACCACTATTGCAAACATGGAAGATATCCTCTTTTTATTTTTTTTAATATTCCATGGATTAAAATTTTGCAATGTCAAAAGAACTTATCTGCTTCAAATCATCTTTACTTAAAGATGGTTTTAATGAGTAAAACTGAAATTTCCTGCAAAACAAGTATTTTATTTATTTATTTAATTTATATAGCTGTCCAATTCACACATGCAATAGGTGACTTTGAGCAACTTAAGAAATTGTAAGGAAACCCATATAATAAAAACCCATTTAAAAACTCCCATCCCTCACCACCATGGCAGAACAACACAATTAAATCTGTCACTTGATCAGCTCCGTATCTCCCTTGTTAATGAGCATCTCCTTGTCCTCTATCTCTACTGCATATTTTGCACACATATAGATATACACACGTACTTCATCACAAATGGCCTTTGGGTCTCCTGGTTTTTGGCTTCCACATAAGGAACTTACTGGATAGAATGGAAAGTAATAGGCAGTGGCAGACATATTAATCTTATTATTTTTTTAGATGCAGAAAAATGCACCAGATGTCCAGATGATCAGCATCCAACTGAGGAGAAAAACCATTGTGTTTCTAAAATTATAACTTATTTGTCTTATGAAGAACATTTGGGAATACTTCTGGTTTCCATTGCTGTGTTCATGGTCTTAATCACAAGCTTTGTGCTGGGAATCTTCATTAAATTCCTAGAAACTCCAATAGTTAAGGCCAACAATAGAGACCTTTCATTCATTCTCCTGGGTTCACTTCTGCTTTCCTTCTTATCCTCCTTCCTCTTCATTGGCCGGCCAATGCAAGCAACATGCTATTTCCAACAAATGGTCTTCACCACCATATTCACAGCTGCCATTTCTTCTGTGTTAGCCAAAACTATCACGGTGGTGTTGGCCTTTTTGTCTACAAAGCCAGGAAATAAGATGAAAAAATGGCTGGGGAAGAGCTTGGCCAACTCCATTGTCCTATCTTGCTCAAGTATCCAAATTGTTATTGGTGGCATTTGGCTGGGAACTTGTCCCCCTTTCCTTGACTCCGACATGCACTCTCAGCCTGAAGAGATCGTCTTGAAATGCAATGAAGGCTCTGTCACCATGTTTTATTTTGCTCTTGGCTACATGGGTTTCCTGGCTGTCAGTTGCTTCACAGTGGCTTTCCTGGCCAGGAATCTGCCTGGAGCCTTCAATGAAGCCAAGCTGATCACCTTCAGCATGCTGGTCTTCTGCAGTGTCTGGGTCTCCTTCCTCCCCACCTATCTGAGCACTAAAGGAAAATACATGGTGGCGGTGCAAGTCTTCTCCATCTTGGTTTCCAGTGCTGGCCTTTTGGGATGCATCTTCATCCCTAAATGTTACATTATTGTACTAAAGCCAAAGCTGAATACAAAAGAATATCTTAAGATAAAATAGATTGGGAAAGTGATTGTAACTGCTTCTTAAAAGTTTTATTTAATAGGTCCAAATTTATGTTCCTATTTTTTTCTTAACTCATGATAGAAATTAGCCAAATGATTCCCTCTTTCTCTTTTTTTCTTAACTCATGATAGAAATTAGCCAAACGATTCCCTCTTTCTCTTTTCAATCTATAGAATTAATGTGCAGGTAATCTCTCTCCAAGTATATAGGCCCTTAAAACAGAGTTTCAAGATGTTCTAGCTTCACTCAATTCTCAAAAATTGTGTCTATCATCATCTTGAATTAGTTCACATTTATCCTTGTAAGCCACTTGGAGAAACCGAGAGTTGAGCAGTCATATAAATTTTCATAAATATATAAATGCTCTGATGATTGGTTCTAACTTTCCCACTTGAATTTGGAAGTCCACCTGGGTTGACATGAAGTGTATGAAATGTTGCATGGTAGATTCCTCACTTAATTTGATTTAGAGGTACAATTTTGTACTACTAGTTTAACTCCACATTGGTTCTGTCCAGGCATAGGGGATGTTCTATTGGTTAAATTCAAGTTTTCGTGGCTGGTATATGTGTATCTTTAAGTCACTGTTGACTCTTGGTGATTCCCTGGAGTAGTCACTGGCAAGATTTTCAGAAGTAGTTTTGCTTTGCCTCCTTCCTAGGGCTGAGAGTGACTAGCCTAAGGTCACCCAGTTGCCTTTGTACTTAAAACATGAATGGAACTTGTGGACCCAGTTTCTAGTCTGTTCCTTAATGACTACATCAAAATGGCTCAATCAAGTCTAATTCAGGAGCTAAAAAAGTGCATTTCAAAGGTGCATTTTAAATGATAAAAAAGTCTTCCAGTACTAAGAGACCTAAAGCCAAAGTGAACATAGATCATTTTAAAAGAATCTATCCATGTAATTTCTAAGAGTTGATGTTGTCTATGGAGATTCTCAGTCATCCAGGTTGTCATGGTTCCAATAGATGAGTCCAAACAAATCAGAACTCTGAGGCTAGAAGTTTCCTCAAAGAACGTGTTTATTGGCTACATAGTATTGGCATAGTCAAAAGTGAAATCAAGTCTGAAATTCCCCCTAAAGAGAAACATTATTACAAAGTTAATTTCCCCCACTCTGTATTATGCAATTAACTATGTTTCCCAATAGAATAGTTTGGCAGGCTTTCTGACAGAATGCTCAACCCCCCAATTCAACTGGTAGAAATGACCTTGGTTTCCATGGAGCAGAGAATTGTGTAGACTAGCAGAAAACCTCCACTTCCCCCTCCCACTCTTGTGGAAACCTAGAACAAGCAAGATGGCTTCAGCCAGGTTTGTTGTAGAGTTGACAGTTGGACCCCCTAAAGAGAAAGCAGGTCCTATAGGGAAACAAAAGTAGAGATTAGGAATCCCCCCAAGGTTTTTAAGGATGCTTATCATAAAATTGTCGTATCAGTCTGTCTGCCTTAATGTCCGAATTTTTCACCCAAGTAGCTTCTGATAATGGATATTCTTTCCACTGCACTAAGTACTGTAGCTTTCCCTTATACAATCTAGAATCAAGAATGTGTTTGATTTTGAAATGTGCTTCCCCTTCTACTAAAATGGGACCCAGAGCCTTCTTGGGAATTGGTTGTAATGAGGATTCCCTGACAGGCTTTAAAAAACTGCAATGAAAAAGAGGGTGAATCTTTCCTAATAAATGAGGGACAGGATTTATGATCTTAACTAAGGAATTTAGGTCCTAATTTCTTGCTAGGCAATTTAAGCCTTAAATACTTGGTAGATACTGTAGATAGACTTTCTCCCCCACATAAAACGGCCTCTGAGGGGACCACTTCTTATCAGCTTGTTCTTTATATATTTTTGTGGCTTGGGCTAAAGCTTTCTTTACATTAGCCCAAATACTTTATCACGATGTCACCCACTGATCTAAGGTTTGCGAGGCAGGGGGTTCCTGGGGATATTTGGGCATAGGAATAAACTCTCAGCCAGTGGCTATTTTAAATGGAATAAGCCCAGTGCTGCTGTGCACTGTTTTATTATATGCCACTTCAGCAAAAGGCAGGAGGTCAGCCCAATTAGTCTGTTTGTAGTTGATGTAGCATTGGAGGTATTGTTCCACCATTGCATTCACACATTCAGCCAATCCATTCATGCTCAGATGAAAAGCCGATGAAAGCCCTTGAGTGGACCCAATTAGCTTAATAAAGTCTCTCCAGAACCTTGCAGTAAATTGAACCCTCCTATCCAATATAATCCTCTTTGGTGCTCCGTGGAGATGGTAGACGTGCTTCAGAAATAGTTTGGCTAATTCTAGTTTGATGTCACAGCATTACGGGTGCAGGAAGACGGGGCTCTGTCTTCCGCGTTCGATTTTGCTCCACTGGGGACAAATGTCGTCCTGAAGAGGCGATGGAGAAGGAGGGTACCCTCGTTGATCATGGGAGGGTGATGGCCCTTCCATTTGAAGCCCTTCAAACAGGCAGGGGAAAGACTGGCTACATTTGTGTGGCCAGTCAGAAGCTGCTGACAACTGAAGAAAATAAGCATTAACCAGCAGCTTTCGAGCAACGTGGATGGAACTGGATGAGACCCTATCCCCTCTTTATGACTTTAATACTTTTTCCTGGGGAAAAGCTGCCCGAAGCAAAGAATCCTCCCTGATGAGAGAGGGAAGGGTAATTTCCACCCCATTCCCTCAGGAAAAGAAAAGCAGTGAATTAATTGCTTGGTGGGAAAATAGAGAAAATTACAAGATTAATTTGGAACCAATACACATATATAACTTTGAAATTTGGGGACTAAAAGTGCTTTTGAGTTTGTTTGTTTTTAAAGAGACTTAAAAAGCTTGTAATATAAGTTTGGATGTAAAAAGCTGGAAGATGGCATCAACGACATCTAGTGGTGAACTATAGTACTACAATTTATTATGCCTAAAGGAAACTTGGCTGGAAGCCCAGACTCAAACTTCTTGTTTTCACTTTTAAAGACTGCAGTTATGTGGCAGAGACAATAAACTATTTTGAAACTGGCCTGCCTGGACTATGAATATAAATATTAACTGACTTTCAGAGCTGTGTCATGGAGCTATTTCCCTATAGAAGGAACACACATTATTGATTGAGATGAATATATAGAATATTATATTTTGGTATGAGAAGGAAAATATGAAAATGCTAAGAAGATTTGAATAAGGGAAGCTTTTGGTTACCCAAATATAACTTATTATGAGAAATTATAAGTGATAAGAGATATTTTGAACACTAATAGGAAATTATTTTTTTTTAATAAAAAAGCAGGAAAAACAGGATATTAATTGAACAAATGGATATTAAGTGCAAATGCAATTAAGATATATTTTGGTTAGAAAAGATATTTTAAACCGACTTTATTGATATTATTAGGAAAATACAACAAAGATGTTGATATTCAATTGTATATGTATTAACAACAATAAGAACTGTATTTGCCTAATGTGGGAAAATGTGTACTACCGGAAGAAGAGAGGAAACATTGGATGGTGTAATATTGGGCATAGATTGAAGAAGTTAATATATACCACTGAATTACTAATGGACCCAAGACACACATTGTTTATTAAGTACTTATGACTGTAAAACTCGAAAATTAATAAAATTTGTATATATATAAAGAAATAACTTGGCTAATTTTTGAGGGGATCCCTAAGCAGGCAATGAAATGGGCTTGCTTTGAAAAGAGATCAATGACAGACCATATTACTATATTTCTGTTACTTTCTGGTAATTCAACAATAAAGTCCATGGCTATCTCCTCCCAGGGCTGGGATGGGTCTGCTACCTGTTGCAATAACCCTGGGGGTTTCCCAGGACATTTCTTCAGGGCTGCACAAGTGGCACAGCTTTTTACATAGCTTGCAATGTCTTTTTTCATTCCTGGCCACCAAAATTGCCGCCAGACTAAATGCAAAGTTTTTAAAAACCCAAAGTGGTCAGTCTGCTTGGCATCATGACTGCATTGAAGGGCTTGAATTCGGAGAGATTTTGGCAGGTACAGTTTGGACCCCAGGCTAAATCATCCAGATAGGTCAACAGAGTTTTATTTTCCTGGAACCAGGTATCAGTCTTTAATTCTATCCTGAGTTTTTGGGTCAAGCAGCTAACTACCTAACTGAAAGGGTATAGGGTCTCCTGCTTGAGCAGGGGGTTGGACTAGAAGTCCTCCAAAGTCCCTTCCAGCTGTATTTTGATTGAAATCTTTAAAATAAAAAAACTATCAAGGTAACTAGAGGAGCCAGTCCAGTGTGGAACCCACCTATTTTTTTTTACAACCTTGGGTTGAATAAACATATTTTCTTTGATCTCCACTCCTCATCTGGTGTGTTTTATTGGCTCCTCAGCTTGGGCATAAACATCCCACAAGGGATTGAACAAGAAGAGCTCCAAGATCCCTTCCAACTTTGTTATTCTGTTATCCTGAAAAAGTAGTCAAACATTGAGCATCTCTTATCAATATAGGGACTCATTTCTGAGAAACCTATAACGAAGATGTTTCCCTTCTCATCCAAGAAGCGTCTTCAGCTCCTTCTACAGCAAAGTGCTTAGCTATGAACTTTGGGAGGAACACCTTTTGAATGGTGCGGGAGTATAAATGGATTTCCAGAAAACATTGCAGACTACAGGAACCAGATGCAGCAACACAAACTCATCCCCAACACCCTGTGCTTGTTTTCAACAGTGAAGGGACATGGGGCAGAAAACATTCTGCAGCCAAGAAGGCTCCATACACATTTGCACTACTCAGGTGACCCTGAGGACACAAGTAAACCTCCAAATGGCCTCAATGACTGTCTAGTGAAGGAAATGATTGGTCCATTAGTGGGGGAAAGTGGCAAAAAGGTGACAAGCAACAGGGAGAAAGCAGAACTATTTAACTCGTTTTTTGCATCTGTATTTACACAAAGGGAAAAAAACAGACCAACCTACCAAAAATAGTGTCATAAAAAACAGAATAGAAATACAAGTTAAGATAGGCAAGAAAACAGTAAGTGAGCACCTGTCCAGCCTAGACGAGTTCAAATCACCAGGACCAGATGGATTACATCCCAAGGTTCTCAAGGAACTGGCAGATGTGATCTCAGAACCATTGAACTATATTTTTCAAAGATCCTGGAGCACTGGGGAACTACCGGAGGACTGGAAAAGAGCTGATGTAGTTCCCATCTTCCAAAAAGGAAAAAAAATGGACCCAGGAAATTACAGACCTATCAGCCTGTCCTCG